>NC_091749.1:57189578-57227078 GCF_043380555.1 Nothobranchius furzeri
ACACACACACACACACTGTCTTACATACACTGGTGTGCATGCACAGAAGAACACACAGACCTCGTGTGTACACATATTTGTTAATCAAATGAGCTGCGCTTTAAAAGAATCCCTCCCTCGTTCTTCTCTGGTTCATTACATCGTATCTGGCTCTCTGTTCTCCTGTCTAATGACAACGGAACTTGCTGAGAGGCGCCAGATCCGATGTGTTTGATGTGGAGACAGATGAAGAGTTGGAGGATGCAGGTAGGATGGCTGAGTGACGATAAAAAGCCTAATCAGGGCAGAGATGTGTGGTGCACTGTGTTCCCTCAGCTAAGAACAGCCGGGACACTTCTGTTGTCTGTGCAAGAAAGCAGGTGTGCCACAAGGCATTGTGGAAGTGAATATAAGACAGCACATCAGTTTTGTCAGCTCTGTCCAGCTTCCCCCCACACCTGGTTTCTTCTTCTACTTCTCTTGTCTCTGAGCAACAGCGGAATCCACTTTAAATTGGGTCTGACAGGGCTCTGGATAAGATGCAGTAGAGATTTGTGAATATTTAAATGTGACTTTAAATTAGAATTAAGTAATGGCAAAAGGCTTCTGAGGATGTCATTAAGGTAAATCTCAGATGTGGTTCATGTAATAAATTGAAAGATTTTCTGGCATCTGAAGGAAATGTATGACTGGACCCTGAATCTACAGTCATTTCACTAACATTAGTCACTGTGAAAAAAGTAGGAATCTGAATCTGAAACTGCATCACTGGCGTCAAAGCTATGCAATCTGCCCTTGTGCATCTGCTGTAGAAGTCAGTCTGTCATCAGCCGCCTGGTTTTGGCTCAGGGCACTTGTAAAATCAGAAAATATATTGTCTTGCTGAAAGAAGTCAGTTACACAGAGAGGAACTTTTTCTAAGATAAATGCTGAAACCGACACTTTAATGCAGTAGCGCCAAAAGGTAATGAATTTATCTTTCATAGGGTTTTTTTGTTTTGTTTTGTTTTTCTAATTTTTATGTCTTTGTATCAAAACCCCCGAGTCTGCAGTAAAATTACTCCCGCCTCCTCCACTGCAATCATGGTGTTTTTGACTACAAAATACCTAACAGCAGCTGTTAGAAAAATAAAAAGTGTAACATGCGTTGTAAGAAATAAGGATGCACAGTGGTGCAGTGTTTAGTGCTGTTGCCTTGCAGCAAGAAGGTCCTGGGTTCAGATCCCAGCCTGGGGTCTTTCTGCAAGGGGTTTGCATGTTCTTCCTGTGCATGCGTGAGTTCTCTCCGGGAATTCCAGCTTCATCCCGCAATCCAAAAACATGACTGTTAGGTTAATTGGTCTGCGTAAATTATCCTTAGGTGTGAGTGTGCTTGGTCCTGTGTGTCTTTGTGATGCCCTGTGATAAACTGGCAACCAGTCCAGGGGTGTATCCCACCTGCTTGCCCAAAGACAGCTGGAAATGGCCACCAGCCCCCCCACAACACTGCATGGATAAGCAAGTGTAGGAAATGGATGGATGGATGGAAAAAATATGTGAATCAACAGGAGTTACTAGAAGAAGCTGTTTGCTGTATATTTTTGTTTGTGTGGACAATGTACGGATAAATGCATTCAAGAAGGCAGGATCTAAAACACCATACTGCAGCCAGTCACTAGAGGGCTGCATTGGTTCTTTGTGACTTCATTTTTTACTTTTCATCTAGGTGTTGATGAATTTGAGGCCACAAAACAGCCTGCTATCTGATTGGATTATTTGATTTGAGGTTGAATTTCTACTAAAAATAAATGTAAGTTTTAAATTGTGCAAAACTCACAAATCTTTTTTTTATATTTATTTATTTATTTATTTATTTTGCCATGTGGGTTTCTGTTACCCCTCTAAACACTCCAAATAATAATTAAAAAAAACTTCCCATCTGTTTTCTGTCAGTGTTTGTTTTTAGGAATTACATGTGTAAAACAAGCTGTTTCAAAAAGTCCCCGTTTGTGATGTCACAGCTACCTCTACCTGGAAGAGGCTCTGCTTCGAGCCCATCCCAGATATCGGAGTTTCTCAGCTCATAGCAACATGATCGCTGGGTGGGTGGGTGTGGCCAGCTCCAGCTTAGTTTCTTTAAAGTGCCAGTGTATGTATAAAACTGCTGAGATAGTAAGAGGGATTTTGCACAAAGCTTCATAAACATGTTTTACGTCTACCATAGAATCATGATAACTTGAGAAAAAGTCACATTATGTCTCCTTTAGAATCAGAGCTAGAATCTGACTTTTAACATCTCACGCAGTTTTACAAGATTTACTTTCCACACAAGCACAAATCTTTGTTTTACACCTGTGCTAACAGGAATTTCTCAGGCGGTGTTATTTCACAAAAACAACAAATCTTGTTGGCCATTTGATTTGATTTCAAGGTCAAACCTGTTAAGCTCTTAGTGAAGAACACACAAAAAAAACCACCCACGTTACAAATGTGCACTGACACCCCTTTGCTGTGTGACTGCGCCGGGCGACAGGGACCACGTCAGCGACGAGCGTGAGTGTGAAGTGTTGAGGAGTATTTGTGACAGGTGTGTGACATGCTCTGGATGAGTGTGTGCCGCTGTGGGGTCGGTATCCTGTAGCAGATAGGGAGATGTGTGATTGAGCTGTAACCGTATTAGGTCGCCTGAAGTGTGAAGTGGATTTGGAGAGCAGGTGGTTTGCATCGACTGACTGAGCAAACATTTAGCTTTGTTGTCACCTCATTTGGTCTCAGCTATGAAACAGAATCTTTAAAATGCTGCTTGCAGCTCTGCAGCGATGTCCGTTATTCTTCCATTTTTAATAATAATTGAACTCTTGAAGAAAGCCATGTTGTGCCTTGACAAATTTGTATTGAATACATGAATGAAATGGCCAGGTAAATGGCCTGAATTTGTATAGGATCTTCTTAGGGTTCTACAACCCCCCAATGCACTTTACAACACAGTCAGTCATTTACCCATTCACACACACATTCACACGCTGGTGGGGATGAGCCACGATGTAGCCACAGCTGCCCTGGGGCGCACTGAAAGAGGTGAGGCTGCCAAATACTGGCGCCACCAGACCCTCCGACCACCACCAGCAGGCAAGGTGGGTTAAGTGTCTTGCCCAAGGACACAACAACATTCTCTGGTCGGAGCCGGGATCAAACCTGCAACCCTCCGATTACTGAACAACCCGCTCTACCTCCTGAGCTACTGCTGTTCCCATGAGGGACTAAAACCTAAAGTACATATTGTGCTAATATTCAGTAAAGCACAAAATCATTAGTAGCTGAGTAGCACACAGATGGTCACAGATTTCCTTTATTTTTTCTCTTTTATGTCAACCTTCCTCTTCCTCACGACCGCTGCACCCCTCATCCTGATGCCCCTCTTCTCAGGTAAGTGCTTAAACTCTTGCACACGCATGCACATTGCTGAGTTGCTTTATCTGTGATCTGAAAGCGCCGTGTGATGCTGTTGAAGTCCTTAGCGAGGCCACACTCCTGGATAATGTTGCTTAGAAACAGAAGTGAGCGAAAGTGCGCAGCCGACCTTAGTTGCCGTCCTGTTGACACGGAGGTGAGGAGCGGTGATTAGACTGTAAACACGCAGACTATCACTTGAATACCAAAAAAAAAAACGTTGTTTTGTTTTTCTCTTGGTTGTAAAATGAAACATGTTTTCAAAATGCAGCTTCTTTTGCTGGATCTTGACAAGCCTGTGTCTGTGTGTGCCTCTGTTCCCCTGCATGTGAGTGTGGTGCTCAGCTGGCCAAGTGAGAGTTGTGTAATTGCAGGGTTATTGCTGCTGAGCCTGATGGGTAATGACACATTTGCAAATTAATTCTCAGTGCAAGGCTGTGATTAGCATACGGAGAGGAGCATCCCGCACACAACGACCGACACACACAGGCGCGCACATGCTCACACACCACGCAGGCCTCTAATCACCAGTGAGAGGTCAGGTTAAATGGGTGTGTGTAGTAGTGGAGTGGGTGCGGGTCTGAGCAAATTGGGGTGAGTGAAGGGTTAGGAGGTTTTATTTCTTATCGCATTTGATACGAGCGGGAATGCTGAAGTCCAGCATAGTTTTTTAGAAACTCAAAGGTCGTATTTTTGTCTCTTCAAGTCAAGATGGACGATCTCTCTGCACTAAGTGGTTTATTTCCTTTCTACGGGATGACACAGTGTGTGTGTTTTTGCTGTATTGATTATCTACTCAACCCAGAAACATCCATTGAACGTAACCAATATGTGCAACTACAACGCACAGTATGTTTTTGTTTGGTTTTGAGAAGCAGGACTATTGTATAGTGACTTGACAGGAAGTTGGCATGCTGTGTGTGTGTGTGTGTGTGTGTTTCTGTCTTTGCCAGCAGACTGTGTCGTCCCTCCCATCCTGTGTTTCCATCCTTTTTTGACGCCCCCTTTTCACTTGTTTTGTTCTCCTCCTCTCTTCGTTTTCCTCCCTCTGCGTTACTTTTTGATCACCGCGTTTTCAGTTTCACACACCGCCTCAGTCCCTGAGGAGCTTTTAGACCCTTTCAGAGAGTGTGTCTGTGTGTTTGTAGCCTTCAGCGTGTGTTTTCCATTTATCCTTACGGTACTTGTCAAATGTGACTCATTATCCCACCTTAAAGAACAGAAGAAAATAGCTATTCTCTTGTATTTCCTGTCCTTTAATGAGAAGAAAAGAAGCAAACACACTTTATGTTTTGATTACTTGTCATTGTGATTGTTTGGAATAAATTGCACAAAAGGTCCTGCGTTGCAGTTTGAGGCATTGACATTTTTGTCTGAGTAATATTTTCGTCTCTCCTCATTTATTGATGTGAGGAACTTGACTAATAAGCTTCTTCACGCTGCTTAAATTTTATTTTTATTTTTTTTTACAGAAATAGTTTTGAAAATGAACCAAAAAGGCAATAAAAACTGATTTAGAACATTAAGTGATTTAAATAACTTGCAACCAAACTTGACAAAGTTAAAGGGGGAAAAAATTAATTAAAATTTAAAAAATACTTACAAAAGCACAAAGAATTGTAGGGCCACAATTTTGTAACATGCCGCTTACTTTTCATTTTTATACTTTTTATTAATTTGGCCCTGCATCTTTTTAGTGGTTTTTCTAACTTTATATTGTTTTGCATCCAAAAATAAAGAAGTCTTATTGTAACTTTTATGACTACAGATGCATTCAGTTGTTTTCATTGGAGGACACGAGCTGTATGGTGATGCAGCTGCAACACTGCTGCCTTACCGCAGGACGGTTGCATTTTCAAATGTTGGATGCAGCCTTTCTGCATGGTGTTCCATGTTCTCCTCATGCATGCAGGGTTTCATCCAGGTATACTCCGGTTTCCCCCCACA
The DNA here is from genome assembly GCF_043380555.1 of Nothobranchius furzeri. Taxonomy (NCBI): domain Eukaryota; kingdom Metazoa; phylum Chordata; class Actinopteri; order Cyprinodontiformes; family Nothobranchiidae; genus Nothobranchius; species Nothobranchius furzeri. The sequence goes on from NC_091749.1 coordinate 57,194,934, forward strand.
GACCAAGTACATGCATGTTGGTTTAATTGGACACTCAAAATTGTCTCTAAAGGTGTGAGCGAGTGTGTGGCTGGTAGTGAGTGTGTTACTGGTTGTTTGTGTATATGTGGCCTTTGACCTGTCCACAGTGTCCTCAGCCTCTCTCCTGATGACTGCTGGGATCTGGCACCAGCTCCCTGTGACCACTGTAAATTAGTTTAAAAATGAATATTTGTGAAAATAAATCAGAAAGAGAATGTTTGAGAGTTTATTTACTCAATTGAAATGGTTTTTTGTGTTATTTAACTGGTTAACATGCAATTTGTGGACTTTAATTGCCTCAAAACAACTGAATGATCTTACTTTTCCCTTTTTCCCCCCTCCTTTATTCCTTGTCCACGTTGCCAAAGCAGGATGTTGCATTTTTAGGTGTCTGTCTCTCTGCCTTGTCTGTGTGTGTCTGTCAGTGTGCCATCAACCTTGGTGGTGTAGCGCCTCAGGGAGACACGTCACCTCCCAACCTGTCTCACAAGGTGTGAGACACTTCAACGCCTACCTCACGCACACACACACACACACACACACACACACACACACACACACACTGGTTCAAAGCAGCACAGAAGCACGCGCATGCCTTTCAGCGATGATAATGTGGGCTGTTTGCACACACTCAGATGTACGCGATAGCGTGAAGGAAATCTGAATATGTTGAACACTTTTGCTTTATCTGTCTTCATGTTGCAGCACACACACCTCCACACTGCCGTCACAATTAATTAAATATGTCTTGACTTCTTTGTATTAGTAAAAAAAAAGGCCTTTTGTTCCCAGAATAACTCTCCCTCCTCTGTGCTTCCATCCATTTCTCAATCTGTGGAACTCTTCCACACTTACTTTCTCCTTCTGTTTGCCTCCTCCCTCACTCGTCAGTCCCTAATAGAGAATAGTTGCCCCGTTTACCTGTGAGCATGCCTTTCGCACTCCCACTCACTCTCACTGTGCTTGTTGTGTTCGTCGTGAGTGTGTGTTTTCTTTCCTCCTGTCCTCCGAGTCCTCCTAAAGGCATAAGATGCTCTTCAACACGCCTCCCTCCACTTCCTCGCTGAACTCCTGGCAATCTCCTGCGTCTTCCTCCCCCATGGCGTTTCATAGAAAGTATTGGGGAGAGCGTCAGCCCACTGGGCGAATCGTCCTGCACGACCACTACACCCCCCACTCTTGTTATTTTTGTGACTTGGCTGGGATCGTTCTCAGCAGACAGTTAACTCCTCACCCCTAACTGCCATCTCCTTGGTCAGGTTGGTGTGCAGAGCAGCTAGGATGCTTGTTTGTGTGTGCATGTATGGAGAGAGCAAAAGAATGAATTGGGGGAGTTGAGGAAAGAGTGTGTGTGTGTGTGTGTGCGCGCGCGCGTGCGTGCGTGTGTGTGTGTGTGTGTGTGTGTGTGTGGGTGGGGGGTATACTCTGCTGTCGGAGCAGCATGGTGAGCAGTCTGTGCACTCGGCTGCACAAGCCAAGTTTCCTAGACGGACACACAAGCGCACCCACACACTCGCAGACAGAGACGAGGACTCTCGTTTTCAGAGAGGAGAATGGAGGCGGGGGATCTTTTGTATTTTCCTCCTCCAAACACGTAGCTGTTCTATTGTGAGCTGCCCTTGAAGACCCGCAGCGCTCTCTCTGTGTTTGCTACCGGGCGATGCGTTCCTACTGTCTGATACAGTGTGAACAGATGCTCCCTTGATAGTCGTTGGCCTCTCACTGTCACCGGGGCTGTGCAATCAGCTGTCACCCTGACTCCAATTTGAACCGTGGCCGCTCTCCTCCTCCTCCTCTGGTGAAGCATCCGCACCGGCTGGCAATTCCTTCTCATCTCTACTGCTGCCTGCTCTATCTCTTTTTGTGTTAACTTCACCACATCACTCAGAATCACACACACTGACACACACACACACACACACTTTTTGCTGTGCCGTTGCCTGGAGGGAGTTTATTCAGCCCTCCTTCCATCCTCTTCTTCTCCACCTCCTTTCTATGTCGAGAGAGAGAGAGACAGAGAGGGAGAGAGAGAGATAGGGAGGGAGAAAATCAGAGAGGAAGAAAGGGAAAGAGATAGTAGCAGCAGCAGTGGAGGAAGCAGAACTGTCTTTCCTCAGATCATCTTTCTTGGATAGAGGGATAAAAGGCATTCCCAGGAATCAGCGGCTGAGCTCGTCGGCAGGATTTACCCAGCTTGGGTGTTTATTCTTCCTCCTACCTCTTTTTTCCTCCTTCTGGCACTGGACCTGCAAGCTTTTACATCTCTCTCTCTCTCTCGCTCTCTCTCTGGCTGTCCTGACTTGCTGGGTGTGTGCCTGTTTTGGGTTCACGAAAGAAAGCGCCGCAGAAAGCGTGCTCCCCGCTGCCGCTTAGAAACGGACAGCGAGTGCGTGACCTTTTGCCCAGGGGATCTGGGGCAAGAGCGAACAGGTCGAGAGCGGGGGCGTGCTCAGGGGTTGACCCTTGCACTGCTCTGTCTGTGTGCATCCGTGTGACTGTCTGAGGGTTTGTGTATGCGTGTGTGTCCTGGCTGGCTGGGCGGTCCCAGACTCACGCTTGGTTAGCGAGGACCAGAGAGCAGGGATGACAGGCTGAGTCCCAGCCCAGCCTCACCACACACACAGCCTCGTTTCTGGGTGGCTGTGAGTGCACTCTGCCTCCATCGCTCAGTCCTCCAGGACGGCATCGCTGCCTGCACGGTTAAAACAAGTTGCTCCTGCTTCATGACACACTAACCGTAACCATGTTTGGAATAAAAGCGCCTCTTTACTATTTACCAGGTAAGCTAATTTCATTTGTGTGTGTTCAGAAAATGTACTTGCTTGTGTGTTTTCTGTGGAGTGTGCACAGACATTTGTAGTTTGTGCAGAACTTACTGTGTGTCTGTGAGAAACTGCACTTTGGGCTTTAGGTTAGAGCATCTGAGGGGACTCTTCTTTGTGCTGACGGTCTGAACGTGTGAACCAGTCCTGGTAATGCTGGATGACAGCAGCTCTCGCTCTGTTTCTCTAACCTCTCAGCCTCTCATCAGCGTGGAAGTCAGCCGCTAAACAGGACACTAAGTTGCTGTGTGTGTGTGTGTGTGTGTGTGTGTGTGTGTGTGTGTGTGTGTGTGTGTGTGTGTGTGTGTGTGTGCGTGTGCGTGTGCGTGTGCGTGCGTGTGTGTGTGTGTGTGTGGGGGGGGGGGGGGGTGCAAAAACCACACAGTGAGTTCAGAGAAGCAAATTAACCTGTGTGCACATCTAGTGCCCTTGTGTCTGTGCTGGGGGGTGCAAACACACACACACACACACACACACACATGCATGTTTGTGGTGTTGCGTGTGTAACAAAGAGTGAGTGCTAAGGCAGACTGAGGTTACCACCAGTCAGCACTTAAGTGCGTGTCACGGCTCAATGGGCACTGATTGTGGAGAGAGGAGCCAAGAGAAGGAGGCGAGAGAAGAAATGAAGAATCAGACCGAGAGGAACCCAGAGAAGATACTTCTTTTTTTCTGATGGGTTCATTTTGTCTTACTTATTTTGTTTGTGTGCATGGAACTTAACAAAATCCACATAAATGTGCAAAAACATTCCCTAATCCATTACGTTGTTCTTTTTTTTTATACAGCTTAGTAAAAAATATTTTTTTACCTTACATGTTTCGGCTAAAGACTCTAGCCATCATCAGAGTTCACCGATGTTGGTGGCGTCACTTCCAACGAACTCTAATGATGGCTAGAGTCTTTAGCTGAAACATGTGAAAAAGAAAAGAACAGAGCAATGGATTACAAAGTTACACAGAGAACAAAAGTACAAGAGAAATCATTCCCTGTTTCTTGAATGACAAATGTATTGTTTACACCAATATGGAAATTTAAGAAGAGTTAACTTGGCATGTGCTGCAGATGAATGCTTTTTCTGCTCATTAGTTAATGTCGCTATAGTAACTTCCTTACTGTTGTTATTGGTTTTACGTATGCAAAAAAGTCCTTGTCGTGTGTGTGTGTGTGTGTGTGTGTGTGTGTGTGTGTGTGTGTGTGTGTGTGTGTGTGTGTGTGTGTGTGTGTGTGTGTGTGTGTGTGTGTGTGTTCATGCTTTTCTTAGTAGCACAAGTCATTTACAGTCCTTTTAAGAAAAATACTCTTCTCTCCAGTTATCCAAATACTTTGCTTGCTGTTTGTTAGAAGACATGTTTCACTTTTCTTCTGTTTTTTTTTCTTTTTGCACATCTCTCACAGCTTTTCAGCTGCTGTGTTTTGCTGCAGATCTGGATTGATTTTCCTGAGATTATGAGCGAGAGCTTTGGCCTCGACACAGGACTGTAAGCTCAGTCTGTCCTTCTCGGTTATTGTTGTTTTGTAGAGAAGATGTGAGCAGACAGCCAGGGAACATAATATCCTGCCTTCACTCAGGGCATATTGTTTACATCCTTCCACTTTCCAGTGTCATTATGTTCAATGTTTCAGATACATTCGATTCCATTTTCAAAAGATGCTCATTTCACCTGAAAGTGACAACTAATCACAAAACAAAAATGCAAGTAACTCGCCGACTGGAAGCAGATTGCTTTTCTACTTCAACATTTTTCTGTGACTACAATTGTATTGGCTGATAGACAAACTAGTAGAAATTATGACAAGCACCTCAACGTAAGATGTATTTTTACATTTAATTTGGCTTTTTATCCATTTGTACCCTCTACTCTCTTAGGAGCATGCATTTAGGGTCTGGCCACCCCCCTCCCCCCTCTCTTTTTTGAGCAGCAGGGTTTTGAAATGGATATTTCCCGATAAAGGCCACAGAAAGCCTGCTGTGCGAAAAATAAAGACAGAAAAAAGACACAGAGGTGCTTGTGTCAGGGGTTGCAGACAGACACAAAGAACCCAGCGGAGCACTTTTCTACATGTGTCAAAGCCTCTGACCAGTGTGCTCTTTAGACTAATGCACTCGCTAAACAGGCAGGCCAGTGCAGAAATTAAGAAAAACCACGAGGGAGAAAACACAACTCGGTGAGAAATTTGAAAGCGTGCAGTGAGATAAAACTGGGAAAGCTTTAAGAGGAGAAAGAAAAGGGATTCGGCTATTGGCTGCCACCGTCTCTGTGTTCTCACCTTTTTCTTTTTTGTCGCCTCAGGACTTCTTCCCTCTGACTCACTGACTTCTGTTCACCACCCAATTATCTGCTTCATCTTCCTCTTCATGCTGTTCACCTGCTTTATAATATCTCTAACCTTTTACCCACTCTTTGCCGAGGTGTGTGTGTGTGTGTGTGTGTGTGTGTGTGTGTGTGTGTGTGTGTGTGTGTGTGTGTGTGTGTGTGTGTGTGTGTGTGTGTGTGTTTGTACTAACTGCTCCCTGTGATCCTTAAACCTCCCACGCCACCCTAGCCTACAGCAGGAGAGTCACACAGATTAGAGACAGAGAGAGGGTCTTCGTGGCAACAGAGGCCAAAGTTAGCAAGGTGCGTGCGTGCGTGCGTGTGCGCGCGTGTGTGTGTGTGTCCATCTCTGTGGGCCGCTTCTACTCTTCCCCCTTCTTTCATTCAGCCACTGAATAAGCCCCTGCCTGCCTTCCCGTCTAAACCGCCGTTGCCTTGGAGACCATGTCAGACACATGCTAGTTCTCCGTGATTATTTGACAACAAAAAAAGGTTGGCTTAAATGAAGAGGAACGGGTTTGGAGTGAGAGCGTTATTCTTTCCTTCGTTGTTTGACTGGGAGAAAGCAGACAAAGTAAGAAATGTATGAAGAGCGAACGACAGTGGGAGGCGCTGAGAGAAAGGTGGAGAGGAGAAGCACTTGAACTTGGGCTGCATTTACATTGCAGCTGAGGTAGAGAGGAGCCAGAGAGCAAGCACTTCAAAATGGAGGATGGGTCATGGTCGCCCTTTCTCGGTGTGCCTCATCCTCACTTTTTGCACTCATTTGTTGGTATTCTTTTGGTTCAGTCCTTTTCCTTCGTGAACTCACTGCTCAAAAATCTCTCATTTTACTTTCATGCCTGGTTTGGGTGAACCCAGATGCACCGCCTCTTTTACTGCTCTTCTCTTGTTCAAGCGGTGAGAAATGGGTTTCCTTTTCTTCTCGTAAAACCACATTCCACAAAGTCAGAGTCTAGAGTGAGGTTAAAGAGCAAAGAGGGCTCGAGTTTTGTTGTGACAAGTCGCAGATTGACATTGTTGTAGCATTGAAAGCTAATCCTGTCAGACTTTGCACAAAATCTGAGCAATTTATTCAGAAATCTACTTTGTAATCTAATCCACCTGTCAGGACTGGACACAGAATGAAATGCACAGGTTGCTTATTTCTTAACTGAGCCCCTGGGGGAGGGGAGCACCTGCTATGATCATTTCTACACTCTTCTTCTGCACAGTTGTTTTTTTTTTCCTTTTAATAATCGGAATAATCCAGAAAACCATCCACTGACTGAAATGAGACATTTTCATGTTTAGTCTTCATTTCCAAATTACTTCTCAAATCTTTGTGCACATGTTTGAGTCCAAATCTGATTCTGAATGTTCGCTGGGTAAATACTGCACCTATTGTTGGCTTTTTGTGTCACATAGGATTTAGTTATCAGTCTGTAGTCTTACAACAGCAAAAAACATGCTACAGTGTCTGTGTTAAGAATCAATCAAGCAAGAGGAGATGAAAAGAAATTGGCAAAAAAGTATTGTGACCAATTGGGAACTGACTCTTTGGAAACCTGAGCGTTTGTCTCGCTGGGATGAATGAAAGCATAATAAATCTCCTTTAATGTCTTCTTTGCATGCTAAAAGTTTAGCAAGATAAACTCAGGATGATCCGTGCTCTCATCCACCTCCCCAGTTCTCCTTTAAAATCAATTCCTGGAGAACCGGCAAGATGGACGAAACGCCTTTCTCCTCTCTGTCACACACACCGTGGTGATCAATATGTGTACGCACCCTGCTGGGTGTTAAAACCCGAGATCAGAGTGTAGACTAATCATTTGTGATTCCTTGATGCTTGAATGATGGAACAAAAACCAGACTGGTGCACATCCACACAGTTTAAGGGTGGAGCTGAACATTGGAGCCTGAAAATGCGTGTGGAGCAGCCACACACTGGTAACATTAGTCACAGGAGGGCTCCCATTGATAAGTCCAGCTCAGGAATCCATACTGTGTTAGAAGATTATCTGTGCAGCAGTGAAATCATTATATCCAATTAACTACAACGTCCTTCCTTCTTTCTGTTCCTAACTGAAACCATCTTCTCCGATCAATCCCTACAAATCTCCCCTCTGGATCTTACACTCTCTCTCTCTCTCTTTGGTAGCATCCACTCAAGTGTCAGCCATCTTTCTGTGTCCTTCTCCTCCTCCCACCATGCTTTTATCCCTCACTTCGCTCCATCATTGTATCCATTTATCTGTTTTACTCCCCCTCTGCTTCACAGTGCTGCCACCGTTCCATCCCTCCCGCTCCGTGTGCTCTGACAGCTCTGTCATTAGATGGCAGTAGTGGCAGTAAAGCAGTCACAATGATAGACTACTGGTTCTCTCGCCCCCTTATCCTCCCACCCCTGCCGCTCACTCGCTCTCTCATTCTGCCCTCGCTATAAAAGCTTTGACCCATCCACAGCGTGGCATCTGTTCCACGCCGGTCCGCAGGTGGCACTGCCCCGGTCGTGGCTGTAAAGGTCGGCGGTGGCGCCTCTCACCGGCTGCCCTGTTGGCCTCCGCATAAACCCACGGCTGTTAAGTCCTGACCCTGCACACCTGTGCCCCCCCCCAAAATCAAGTCACTGCACATAGCAGAAATAAACACGCTGAATAAATCATATCTGTTACAGAATAGATGAATAAACCATCTCAACTCATGTAACAGGTAACAGTCGGCCAAAGGTCCTCTATAATTTGTCACATACGTCCATTGACCTTTTTAAAAATATTGTGCTATATTGAGTTAAGCAATGGGGGGGGGGGGGGGTTGGTGGTGTAATGGATCATTTATTTAAAACATTGTTTGTCCATTCACTCATTTAGATTAATTTTGCAGTAAGTCGTTTAATTAAAATGATAAAATTATTGCTTAATCAGCATTTACTTATTAATTAAGACCTTCTGTTGTATCATTTTTTGAAAGCAGTCATTAACGTCCTACCAAAAGGTGTCATAGCTTCCTGCATGGCAGCTTTATTCATCTCTAGATCCAAAAGTAAAACAACAAATTCTAAAACTGAACTATTGTTCTCACTGTGGATGTTTTTTGTCTAAGTTCATCGGTTTTGTGCTGGGTGTTTGATCCTCTCTAAAAATCTTAATTTTCCAGCCATGCATGGGAACAAGTGGGGGGAGCTTGGTGAGCTTCACTGGCATCACAGCAGCGTGTATGATTTATGGACTGCAGTCGGTCTGCTCCCTCTCTTTGTGTTCCCTGTTGTAGTCTTGTCAGTTTGGCACCAGGGAGACGCAATGCAGTTTGTGCAATGCATTGTGTTGCATGTGTGTCTGTTTGCTCTGCCTCTTTACAGCTGTGAACTGCACACACACACACACACACACACACACACACACACACACACACACACACACACACACTAGTAAGCTAGTAAATAGTTCCTTTACAGCTGTCTGTATGTGGGAATATCACTAGGCAGGTCTTGCATGCCACAATTCAAAGTGCTCATCAAACACACGGCTGCCTTGACGGATGTTCACCTCTGCTCTTCTGGGTTGAGTCACCATGAACTGACATGACCCCCTATGTGGAATGTGAGATCAACCAGTAAGTGAGCTCATTGCATTCTGTAGTTGAACGTGTGTGTGTGTGTGTGTGTGTGTGTGTGTGTGTGTGTGTGTGTGTGTGTGTGTGTGTGTGTGTGTGTGTGTGTGTGTTGTCACCTCGATCCTGAATCATTATTCCACCAGTAGAAATAGCTGAGCTCTAATTGCCTTCATCTTCTTTCGCTTCCACTAATCAAATTAAACTATAGAGAATTCTAATTAAACCATGCCTTCATCTGATAGCGCGCACACACACACACACACACACACACACACACACACACACAGAGGCACAATCAATAGGCATCATTTCATATTGACACACATACACATCGTTCTCTTGTTCTTCTTTTAATTGTGTGCACTTCGATGAATTGCAGTCCCCCATCAGAAAGTCTACCGCCCTCTGAACACCAGCATAACTCCAGCAGATTGAGAATGGATGTGAAACACATGAGGATATGTGTCTAATTAATCTGTCTGAGATGTTAAAGCAAAGAAGGGTTAGATGCAAGAATGGGAATTAGGTTTGCACTGGTTGAGCAAATATAACTAGAATAAAAATCAAGATGTATTAAGAGGTAGCAACTATGGGAAGCGTGAAGAGGTGATCGAGTGTGTCTTTTTAAAGTGAAAGCGTTTTATTGATTTTGGCCTGCAGCAGAGTCATGAGTCCTTGAGTCTCTGCAAGACAGCTGGCGCAGCTTGTCACCATACTGGATAGAACTGTGACACATGCAGGTTCAGGTTGTGTGTTTCATGCATATTTCACACCAATCAGGGCCAGGGTCCAGTTTACATTCACTTACTCACTTATTTGGCATGATCACATCTATATCTGATAAATGCTGACTGTGTCTCTGTGTTTGTTCATGCAAGATTATATTTGATGAAACTTTTTTAATATTTCTAATAAATGTGATCTGTTTTAAATTTAGAAAATCTGAAATGTCCCTGCTTTAATGTCTAATTTGTCAGGAAAAGGATCCGCTTGACACATTTCTTCATAAAAATCTATTACAGTAACAAAGTCTTTTCTGTCTTGTTTGCTAATTATTGCATAGTAAGTAAAAACGACTCTTTATGAGTAAAACGTGCGTTCGCTAGTGCGAGATTTCTTTACCCTTAATTTAAAGTGGCAGTGTGTAGCTTCCTGCCGCTAGGGGCAGTTCATATGTTTCAGGGTAGTTTTACACCATATCGCCGTGACTGTTGCTAGTTTACAAAACATTACGGTAAATGTTGTTACCAGCGGAGCGTAAACTATTCAGCCTCGCGTGACTCCTCACACTTTGATGCTCCTTCAGTTAATTCCATTGAAGGAATGCAATGGTGACGCTAGTTTCCTGGCGCTGTGGTTTCCGGATCTGCTCGGGCTCCTGCACAAGCCAGTGATGTCATCATACTACGGCAATACCACTTGACCAAAATATATTGCATCTCTTTTTCGATTCATGTGCATTTTGGAAAGAGTTTAGCAGTTTTGTTATTAAATTCATATTTTTTACTGCCTAAATGTTTTTGAACGTGGTAATGTAACTTCCATAAGTCGGACATCCAGCCAGTCGTCAACATCGACAGGCGCAGGACCCCGAGCCAGCCAGAAGGTAACATGGTATCTAATATGGCGTCCCTCAATCATGCCAGACCCATGCCCTATGTAGACATTTTCAAAAACATTTGATGGATATTTCTAGAGATTAAAGGTAAAAATACAAATTGTCACTTTAACCCCTTGAATTTCCAGGTATAATGAACACAATGGAGTTTTGTCCTATGGGCGGGACGCTGGAATACTAAAGAGTATGTTGAACGGGCCTTGCCCTTTTTACGGCACCGTAAGCGAAAGGGGATGGCGGTGATAGAACCACAAAAAAAAGCTCATAAATGAGATTAGGAGGAGAAGCACGCTAATCCCAGCTAACTTCTGTAGTAATGTGTGAGGCTGTGATTTATGAGGAAGAAGAGGAGAGATGAGAAATGTACCTCCTTAAAAACAATGAGCTATGGTATTACATTTTCTACCCTGAAGCCTTAGAGGCGTGTGCATTTATGGTGTATTTGTGTGTTTCTCACAGAGAGTAAACGCAGGCTTTTTAACGAGTGTTTTTAAATTATTAGCCAATTATTAGCCAATAGAATTTAAGGATTTTGTGATGAAAGCAAGTTCTTCGTGTAAAACGCAAATGAAAGCTCATGCTTGTCTTTTTCAACAACCTGTTTTGTCCTTTGTTCATTCTGTCAAGCATTTGTCATTTATTAAATTCATCGTTTGTGTGCTTCTCCCCTCCTGCTTTGACGAGATCAGTTTTGTGTGCCACCCAGCTTGTTGTCTGGTCAGGTGTCATATGATAATCATCCATGTGGGGTGTTGTTTCCCTCCAAGGCCCCGAGGAAGAAGCTGCAGTACTTACAGATGAGTTTGTAAATTCCTGTTTCATCGTGTGTGAGTGATGAAGGTTAAAATGAACACCTGATGACCTCATTGTACCAGGAGGAGGTGATTTTAGCTCAGTCAGAGGTGTAATGAATGAATGACCTCTGTGTTCCTCTTCATTGGCAGAGGATCTTGCTGTTTGAGTTGAGTTCATGTTCATGTTTGTGTGGCTGATTGGTGCAGAGCCGCCGTCCTCTCAGCAAACAGGAAGTGGAATTGAATCATGGCAGACAGATTAGGAAGAAGCCAAGAGCTCATCACATCCTGTTAATGACAGGAGATGACTCAGGGCGAGGTCTCTCACTCTGTTTCTGCTTTTCTTCCCTCTCTTTATCTTCTTCAACCCCTTCATATCATCCTTTACTTACTCTTCCTCACCGCCGCCTATCGGTCTTAAATGCTAGCTTTGCATGAGGCGAGTCGCTAAAGTCAAACATCCTATTAGATTTTGTATTGCACACTAAATTTGTAATTGGCTGAGTGTGAGATGGAGGGACTTGATGATGGATGGTGGATGATGGTTATGACCCAAATAGATGGCTCCATACTGCTTAGATGACTTCCTCAAGAGGAAGAGGAGTAATGAGGGAAAGGCACAGGATTACAGCTTCATCACTCTGTGTTTATGAAGCTTTGCTGCAATCACAACATAAATAGCGGGGCAGCTTTAGCTGAATATAAATCTCTCCTGCATTTTTGAATGTCCACGTGTTCATTTACTATGTGCTTAAGGAAGAACGATCCCTTATTCTTTATTTACAAGAATAAAAGAGGAATTGGGAAAAATAAACTCGGTCCTTCCACAACCATCTCAGCTGATGTTTTATATGTTTGTTTACTTTTCCTCATGCTGTTTCTTGCAGTCAGAGTTGTGTTTCAGCATAAATTAAAGAACAAAATCAAAGATCAGAGGAGTTAGTCATTTGCACGTACACTGATGGGAGAAATCCTGGTTAAAAATGGTCATTCAATGCTTGCTTAGAAGCCGGTATCTGAATAAATCCCAGAATCCTAGTTGCAGGACGATGCATCAATCTGACATGCAGTTGCTCTGCACTCCTGTGCAAATTGATGTGGTCTGGCTCTGGGTGAGCCTACTCTGGTCTCTCAGCATCACGTCAAGGAAAAGAACCCAGTAACTATGGGGGATGCTTTGGTGGATGAAGAAGAGTCAAGGAAGGTCAGAGGAACACAGAGTGTGAGGTGAGAGAGGGGCTAAAGGAGGAAGAATGTGTTTCCAGTAGGTGGGCAGCCAAGAATCCTTCACCACTTTGTGCTAGACAAACAGAGAGCTGGCATGCAAGCCTCGAGGTTAGGGGATCATGTGTGCAAAAGAGAGAAGGAGAGGGAAAGGGGTGGGTGCAAGCGAGGATGAGCACTGGGGAACAGATTTGGGGAGGGCCGGCCAGCTGAATCCTGGTGGGGAGTGGCAGGAGTAAGCTGGCACTGCGGAGGCGGGCATATGGAGGGCAGGTTGGCACTTTGGCTGCCACTGGGGGTGTGCACCTGCCGGCAGGGGGAGGCGCTGCCAAGAAGAAGGGAGGGAGCAGCGTAACGGGAGAGAGGAGATGAGTGTTTGGCTGGGAGGTTGAATTTTGGGTTGCTGGAAATGGTCTCCAAAGATAATGAGGAGTCTAAAGTGCATCGGCCCGCTCAGAATGGAGACGGCGTGCTAGCACACAGATGTGTGTGTTCAAACACACACTCTCACTCACTCCACCACTCAGACCTTTAACAGATATGCAGAAAAACCTAAGTGTCCAAATATTCTTCATTGAAAAACCAACCTGCTATTTTCATCCCCTGCTTGTCAGCAGTCAGTTGCACTAAGAGTGTCTCCTGGTAGAAGAACAAATAAACAGCCTTGATAAACAGGAATGAGTTTAAACGCTGTAATTCTTTACATGACAACACACCCTCTAATTAGGCTCAACTGTTTTGCTGCTAACAAGCTGCTAATTAGATCAGACTTTTCCTTTCACTCCTCCTTCCTGTCATTATCTGCCGCTAACAAAACAGGGAAAAACGCTAAAAAAAACCCTCATGAGCTGGAACGGAGATCATTTCTGTCGTCGTAACAGAAGTCAGAAGAAAACTTTTACTTAAAAATCTTTTTATCTGTGTGATTGTATGTTATGGCGCCTCAACATAGACGCAGATGCGAGAGCCACAGTGTAGTGCCCCTGTTAAGCTACCGTCAAAGAAGGGCTTGTAACACCCTGCTGGAACGTACTTGCATCTTAATATGCAAATACGAACACAAACAAGTTCATCTTTGTACATAAACAATTGTTACGTTTAAATTTAATTAAAAAGCAACAAAAGATAGTTTTTTTTTACTTTAAGTTCGAGTTTTAAAGGTGTGGTTCACTGGAAAACAATTTTAATGATTATTTCTGATTATAATCAGTCACTCTGAGTTTTTCATGCAGGTTGAACATGAAAATAGTCTTCTACACTCATCTCCTGCATTAGCTTCTGATAGAAAATAAACTGTGAAAATCTACCATTTGAAAAGCCTGACTACTCTACTTCACATTGTGACTTGGACTTACTTACGCCGGGGACACACCGGCCGCGGAAGCGCCGCGAAAATGGGGCCGCCTTCATTCGGCGCCCTTGTTAAGCTATTCTATAGACCACATGGGCCGCCGAAGCGCCGCGAATCGCCTCGCGCCGGCACGTGCCGGCGCCCCAGCCCACGCCGTGCAGCGATCATTTCGGCGTCGGCTCTATTTTTTTCGCGAGCCGCGGGTGAATCGCGTCAATTCTGGCAGGAAGTCAAACCTAGACATAAGAGGCAGGCCGGTAAAGTTAACAAAATAAAGCATTTCAAAATAAAATTCCGCAATAGTCAAACATGTTCGTAATCAGACACTGCAGAAAAACCACACTAACACACACACACATCGAACTTGTGTGCGTGTGTGACCACGTGAAGGGGGGTGTGGTTTTGGGTGTCTTTTCACTGGAGCAAACAGGACAGAGAGGCAGAAAGTCTGAGGCAAGCAGTTAAGTTGGATGACTTTAAATTAATTATGGAAGTTGAGAAACACACGGAGCTGTACGACCCCCGAAAAACTATTTATTTACGTACCCATTTAGGAAGAAACTGCTAGGATACAGCTGCAGAATTGGAGCGGGTTCCAAGAGATTCAACTGGCAGAAACAACTCATACCATAGGTTCACACACACGCGCACACACACACGCACGCACACACATGCGCGCGCGCACACACGTAAAGGAAAATAGCTGAGAAAAGGCAGAGAGGAAATTGAGGACACCAAGTGTTTTAAAAGAAAAACTACAGCTGAGCCGAGGCGCGCCTCGACTGGGGCGCGTCTGATCTGAACTGAGGAGCGGCGAGCAGCGGCCGAATTTCGTGAGCGATTCGCTTCTCGGCGCTTCGCGGCGCTTCCGCGGCGCTTCCGCGGCCGGTGTATCCCCGGCGTTATAGTGACTCACAACGGGGAAAGATGTTTTTATTTTAGTGTCTAGAATTGACAGAAAATGTCTCTTTCAACATAAGCTGACAGCTAGCATTAGCATATCAAACTCTTGGCTGAAGCCACTCTAGGCTTGGATAAAGCATCCATGTCCTCGAGCAAACAGAGTAGAGTTGCGTTGCCTTTATCCAATTTAAGGCAAGATGTTTAAATATCAGGTAAAAAGACCCCAAACCCTCCTGTTTGAAACAGCTCTAATATTGCAGACTGGTCCTGTTGTGCCAGGGGTTTGTAGGATTTTGTGTGCCTGATCTCAGTGGTTGTTGGTTTAGAAACTTGACCAGTTTCATATTTGACACCACTCCGCAGGCCTCTGTGAACCAAAAACTGCACTCGATAGTTTTGTAGAGCGGATAGGTTTTCTAGGGGGTGCTCTTTACCTGCTTTGGCTTTAGTGCTAGCAGTTAGCATTTTCAATTTGCCGACAGTCAATAAAAAGCACAAGAAGAAGAAAAAGAAGAAGCTTGCTTTTGCTGCTGGCAAATGTAAGAGAGTAATGTCTGTGAAGGCAAGGCAAAAAGCTAAAATCGGAGTGAACATCGGCGCAGCCTACACTACTTTGAGGGAGCTAAATTAGTCTACAAAAGCAATGACTGATGGTGACCTGGCTTTGTTACTACTGGACTTATAAACATTAATATATTTTGTCCACAGTTTGGATCTTTTACTTTGAGGTTTATTTTAGTATTAGCTGGGTCACGTTCGTGTTAGCTCGTTGTTAGCGCTAGCTACAGCTGGCTGCTGCAGGGTTGTTTAGGGTTAGGTTCAGGGTTGTAATTCCACTTTCAACCAGTAGGGCAAGCAGCAAAAAATTGCCCACCATTACTTTAATGACATTTGGAGAAAAATAGATCACACTACCATCAATGAATTTTGTGTTCTGATCCATTGTCTGTTTTTCCAATATTCAAGTCCTTTATCAGTGCTGCTCTTTGGTTGTCTGCTTGCAAATCACCCATTGTTTCTTCCCATCTGGAATTGAGCAGAAAAACATATCTAAAAAATTAATACAGAGCTGGATTTCAGACATGTGCATCTTTATTTTAGTTGCTTTAAATAAAACATTAGACACTGGCTAGATAGAAAGATTGGCTTTTTTAAAAAACATGAAATCTAAACAGAAAATTGCAATAGCTGCATGTTAAAGAGCATTGGCTTTGTGTTCCTGATTTAGCCGTTTTTACTGTTTCCCTCTGATCAGTCACCACCAGAGAGCAGAAGAAGATGAAACGGTGGCAACAACACTTTGGCCTTGAGGTGCTATCTCTGCCCCTCATTGAGCTGGAGAGAGTGTAGATGGGATGCAGGGAGATGAGAAGAGAAAGGGTGCCGTGGGACGGACTGCAGTGCAATCCACTCCTCTCACTCTTTTTTTCTTCTTCATGAACAGGATGGAAAGCAGATGGTCTTGTTACCAGAAAAATGAAAATGAGCGCAGTGAAATTTGCTTGTGTTAATTTCTTGTCCCCCAGGTATGTCGAACGCTTGCATACACAGACCAGTTTACGTGCACATCTCAGACGCACATGCAGGGCCCTTGCCTTGCTGGTTTTAAACACACACCATCTGCATTGAGAGAGTGTGTCGGAGGAGTGTGAAGTGTGTGCTTGGCTTAAAGAAAGTGTTTCCAGTGTTCGTAGCCATAGCTTATGTTGCTTTGGAATGTAAAGTGTTATAAAACACTTTGTGTATCAGTCGTCAGAAGCCCGGTTGTCCAAAGATGGTGGGTGTTTTGAGGGCACACTGACAGAGCTGAAAAGTGGGCTGAATTGGCAATCAGAAGCAAAAGGGAGGCAAGAGAATCTGTTCTAACGGGGAGGAGAAGATGGCATGTTCATCCTCAGATGAAGACTAAATCCCTTCATTCTCTCCTCATCCTCCCTCCCTCCCTCTCCTCTGCTTGCTTAGTAGCGAGATGAGAGCTTCTGGTTTGTAACGTCTGCTTCTTCATGTTTTCTGTGTATCAAGGATCCGGACTAGTCCGTAGCTTATCCCTCCGAGTGTGTATGTTCTGCAGGGGATAGAAGCGCCTTAGCCTCCCTTATCGTCTTACAGAATGGTTCCCGCTATTGCTGTTGAAGCCCCGGGGGAGAAAGGGAGAATCCAATGGGGGTGAGAGTTAGAAAATCTTACCTACAACAAATGTAAAGCCTTAAATCTCAATCTTTACTTGCAGTTGTAGTGATTTACAGATGCCAAGCCTGTTTGATTAGTAAAAGCATTGTCATCGCTAGCCTTAAAGCAGTGGGATGCGGCGGCTGTTGCTGGTTCTTGTGCCTCTGTGTAGAGCACAAAAGGAAATCGGCATCATTAGGGCTCTCTTTACAGTTGTGTTTTTTATCCGCCAAATTAATTCAATGACTCAAAGACAGAAGGGAAGAAAGAGAGCTGGCAGATATAAAAGATCCCTGCACAAACTGGAGGGACGATGCTTTACACCACAGATAGGCCTTCAATATTCGGTTAAATGAAATGAGAGACGGATAAATAGGGAAGAAAAGATGAAGTACTGTAAATGGAACAGCCCCCAAAAAAGAACCATCTTTTGCCATTTCTTTCCAATTGCCTTTAGCCGTCACCTCCTCAGACAAGGTTCCCAAACAACCTTTTAAACTACAGTATACTCCACCCACAAGCAGCACATTTAGTGGCTGAACTCGGTGATACTAATGAATGCAGATTCACTTTACCTTGAAGCGCTCGGGTTGTGTTAAAACAGCCACATTTAGAGGTTTGACTGCTGCCGAGAGAGGTAGAAGTGTGTGGGCACCGGTGGCACTGGCACGTCTTTTGGATAAACTCAAACATCATATGTTACATTTATATGTATATATAACGCGCACAGTTCCACATCAGAGTCTCTGTGGTGTTAATATCTAGCCACAATGCTGCCCACACAGTCCTGCTATGTTAACGAAGTGAGTCACTTAGAAATACCACAAAGAGAACAAACAGACATGGGGGTGGGGGGTGGGGTGGGGTGGGGGGTTGCAAGAGTAGGTGTCTCAGGTTTGGAACGTGTCTCTGAGGAGCTTCGCAAAACATGTCTGTGTGTTTTGGGAAGTGCTGGAATGTTTGACCATTAGTCAAAGATAACACAAGTAAACACAAAATACAGTTTTGAAATGATGGTTTTTATTATTTAGGGAGAGAACAAAATCCAAACCAACATTGCCCTGTG
Organism: Nothobranchius furzeri; assembly: GCF_043380555.1. NCBI lineage: Eukaryota > Metazoa > Chordata > Actinopteri > Cyprinodontiformes > Nothobranchiidae > Nothobranchius > Nothobranchius furzeri. The sequence goes on from NC_091749.1 coordinate 57,212,811, forward strand.
TGAAAAAGTAATTGCCCCCTGAACCTAAAAACTGGTTGGGCCTCCCTTAGCAGCAATAACTGCAATCAAGCGTTTGCGATAACTTGCTACGAGTCTTTTACAGCGCTCTGGAGGAATTTTGGCCCACTCATCTTTGCAGAATTGTTGTAATTCAGCTTTATTTGTGAGTTTTCTAGCATGAACCGCCTTTTTAAGGTCATGCCAGCATCTCAATAGGATTCAGGTCAGGACTTTGACTAGGCCACTCTAGAGTCTTCATTGTGTTGTTCTTCAGCCATTCAGAGGTGGATTTGCTGGCATGTTTTGGGTCATTGTCCTGCTGCAGCACCCAAGATCGCTTCAGCTTTAGTTGACGAACAGATGGCCGGACGTTCTCCTTCAGGATGTTTTGGCAGACAGTAGAATTCATGGTTCCATTTATCACAGCAAGCCTTCCAATTCCTGAAGCAGCAAAACAACCCCAGACCATCACACTACCACCACCATATTTTACTGTTGGTATGATGTTCTTTGTCTGAAATGCTGTGTTACTTATACGCCAGATGTAACGGGACATTTGCCTTCCAAAAAGTTTGACTTTTGTCTCATCAGTCCACAAGGTATTTCCCCAAAAGTCTTGGCAACCATTGAGATGTTTCTTAGCAAAATTGAGACTAGCCCTAATGTTCTTTTTGCTTAACAGTTGTTTGCATCTTGGAAATCTGTCATGCAGGCCATTTTTGCCCAGTCTCTTTCTTATGGTGGAGTCGTGAACACTGACCTTAACTGAGGCGAGTGAGGCCTGCAGTTCTTTAGAAGTTGTCCTGGAATCTTTTGTGACCTCTCGGATGAGTTGTCTCTGCACTCTTGGGGTAATTTTGGTCGGCCGCCCACTCCTGGGAAGGTTCACCACTGTTCCATGTTGTTGCCATTTGTGGATGATGGCTCTCACTGTGGTTCGCTGGAGTCCCAAAGCTTTAGAAATGGCTTCATAACCTTTACCAAACTGATAGATCTCAATTTCTTTTGTTCTCATTTGTTCTTGAATTTCTTTGGATCTTGGCATGATGTCTAGCTTTTGAGGTGCTTTTGGTCTACTTCTCTGTGTCAGGCAGCTCATATTTAAGTGATTTCTTGATTGAAACAGCTGTGGCAGTAATCAGGCTTGGGGTGGCTACAGAAATTGAACTCAGGTGTGAAATGCCACAGTTGGGTTATTTTTTAACAAGGGGGGCAATTACTTTTTCACACAGGGCAATGTAGGCTTGGATTTTGTTTTCTCCCTAAATAATAAAAACCATCATTTCAAAACTGCATTTTGTGTTTACTTGTGTTATCTTTGACTAATGGTTAAATGTGTTTGATGATCAGAAACATTTTGTGCGACAAACATGCAAAAGAATAAGAAATCAGGAAGGGGGCAAATAGTTTTTCACACCACTGTACGTGTGTGCAACCATGCTCAAGCAACAAAATATACAATTCATCCAAGAAAAGAATATATCGTTTGGTGTTTAGATGCTGTTATGGATAGCTTAAATGTTTTTTTTTATCTTCCATAAAGCCCGCATCTCAATGGGCAACATCTAGTGGAGGAAATGATGTTGGTTTGGGAGCTTTCAGAATGTCTCAAAGCTTTCAAAAGGTTCTCAGTTTTCTCCCTTTTAAACGTGAATTTTGAACATGTTTTCTCCATAAAGTCTGAGTCATCACAGGTGCAGGAAATAGCTTTTTTCTTTTCAGTTTTGTGTTTGTGCCTCAGAAAAATGTGAAACAGACCAAATTGCAAATATAATTAGCATACATTCAGATCAAATGTAATGATGAATGCAAATTGTATCTATTCATGTAAAACAGTTTGCAACATCATATCAATTTAGTGAGATTTAGTGTGATTCCTTCTGCATTTTCTGACTAATATGAGTCCCAAGATAGAGCTGCCAGCAGTCATTACCCAGCTCAGGTTTGAATCTTTCACTGGGATGAGGTGTGGTGACTTAGATCATTTTCATCCTCATCGAACCATTCTGTAATCACTCAGTGCCCGTAAATGTGGCCATAGTCATCCTGGAAGGGCCTGCTTTACAAACAATAGAAAAGGTAAACATCTTTGTATTGATCAGTAATAACTCTCCTCTGAGCGGACAAGTGGACCCACCTGCATATCAGCAACAAGCTACCTACACCTTATCAGAGCTGCAGGATTCCATCATTATTGCTGTCAACAATTCAGACCTCATCAAGTTGTCAGATGAGAGATGCTTCTGACCAAATCAGCTCTTTTTCTATTGCTTTGTACACTATGCAGTGCTGTTTTTGACAAAATTGAGTCTCAAATGTGCATCCATCTTTGTTATGATGCATTTATAGATCTCCTGTTAGTTGGATCCGATTGCTCTCCATCACCTATAGAATGCACATCTTCTATTTTTTCATAGAAAGGATGTTGTGGACCTCAAATTCCAATGGTCTTTGTTAAACCCTCTCCTAGACGTCTGGCTGCTTTTTGAATCACCAGCCAGTTAAGCAGTGGTAAAAGCTCCATCAACAAGCCCATGTTCACACCCACTCTTCTTTTCTTCTTGTCATGCTGCCACAAAATCAGAATCAGCTGGGCTTCCTCTGCATTTTCATTCGTGTCACAGAGCTTGATTAGATTTTAATTGGTTGACTGTACCATCCAGTGCACATGTGTGGAAGCATCTGCACCACTCATTTATTCTGGTTTCTCCTTTAATTTGTCACCTGTCTGAAATCAGAACGCTTCTGCACATATTGTTCTTTCTTCCTCACCACCACCTGTTCTCCTTAACTTCCCACGTTTGAATGGTTACATTTACAAAATAGTGGTGTGTACCCCCCCCCCCGTACATGGAGATCTACCACATCTCCTGTTGCTCTTTAGCTGGTGGGGTTGGTTTGCTGCTTCTGAGTCCTTGATGTGTGCAGAAAAGTGATGATGAGCTTAATACACTCTGTGTCCCAGACGTGACCACCACATTAATATAGAACTAATACAGCACATCATCTGCTGCATGCTAATCACTGCCATACTCCTTGTCACACAGTTTTAGCTTTTGACTATTGTAGTGAGAGATTAGAGCCAGAGAGGAAGCAGAGGACAATTTTACAAGCTTACCAAATTCAATCAATCAGTGAATGGTAATGGTCAGGATCCTCTATCTCTTGCAGTTATCACAAATCTCTCATAATTTCACATCGGAAGACTCTGTGCATAGTACGCCTTGACCCACAAATCGCAGTTAAACTTTAAAGCTCTATAACACTTTCACATTAGTTAGAATTTAAAGGTGGAAAAGGGAACCCCTCTGGCCTTTCACCTCACCGCGCAGCCACATCTCAGACCGAACTGATTCAGAGAGCCACTTCAAAGCAGCTCAGAGCTCGCGCCAGATGGCCTGAGAACAGGAGAAGAAGGGAGGAACCAATACGCTGGAATGAATGAGGACAGAGGGGAGTTGGAGGGATGTGAAAGCATGAATTCTATTAACGGCTTAATAATGAATGTAATAATGCTGTTTTGGCAGTGGTGAAAGGGTGAAGAGGAGCATGGTGTGGAGGGGAGAAGGGGCTGACAGCGTGTCATGACTGGATAAAAGCAAACTAGGAGAAGGGAGGATAGGGGGCTTGCTTGCTGGGCTAAACGCTGTAAATAACATCAGAGAGTGCAGCTAAATGAAAATCAATGCAATTACCCCATTAGCATGGGCTTGAACTCACCCTGGTTCCTGCTATTTTTCACTCTTCTTTCGTTTCTTCGTTTCCTGCACACACTGTACATTAATATGTGTGAGAAAGAGTGTCTGTAAACCAAAGATTTGTATGTACTAACTTCGGTGCATGTAAAGGATTTAGTTTAGGTTTGTATAACCCCGCTTGATCAACCCAGCTTACTAGCTGCAGGCTGGATTATGCTTTTAAGTTAAAAGTCATAATTAGATAAATAATTAGTTTGGTTTTCATCATCCCCGTGCCATCTGTCTCAGATGAACATCAGCGGTTTACAGACTGTTTTTGAGGAAGAAAAAAAAGATTCACAAGTTACATAAAGGTTTTTCTTGAGATTTCTTATTGTGTAATGTCTGTGTCTCAGACAGTGTGGAAACATTTTCATTATTAAAGCATTTTAATAAAAAAAATGTTTATCAGAGATGTTGGACATTATTTTGTCTGTTGGATCAGTGCAATTCTAAAGTGTTTGTATGAATTATGAATTTATAGATACTTTTTTTTTTTACCAAACAATGTTTTTCTTCTTTAACTCTGAGCTATACGTCTCAATGCTTTCATGTCCCTGATAACTAGATCCTGCCTACTATTCCCATCCTCCTTCACCTTCCTGCACATACATTCCCCTATTAGTCCTTCAGCACATAATACAGTCTTTTTGCCACATAAGAAAAATATCCCATTTTCTCTGCTGCTGTGTTGAAGGAAGCAGCCAGTTAAGGTTGATCTCTACTACTGGAGTGAGGTTGGAGCAATCTGATCTAATTAGCAGCTGAAGTATTGCCCGTAAAGACTCACCTCTTAACTAACGGCTACAATAATTTGAGTAGAATATGCATCCCGGTACAACTGATTAAAAAACAGAAAAGGAATTGAACGTGCATTATGTGAGCAAGTACGTATTTGTGCAATATGTGTCTCTTTAGTCTTGGACAATGTGTGAGCTTTGTGTACGAAGGTTTACGGGCTTCTGTGTGCTCTCGACATTCACAGTGACAGCCAACAATTAGCTTATGCCAGCGTGGCTAATGGAGGAGTGTACATTGTTAATTATGTCACAGCAGAGGGGTGGAAAGGTGGAATATATTTGAATAATGGGAAGAATGATATAACGGGCATTTATGCTGCTTGGCTTTTTTAGTTGTCAAATAAAAAGTGTGTGTGTGTGTGTGTGTGTGTGTGTGTGTGCGTGCGTGCGTGCGTGCGTGTGTGTGTCCACTCAGACACAGTGGGCTATCTTATACTCATGAAAATTAAACACACAAGAGAAAACAAGTGGTTGCACACCGTAAAAAACATACACACACACACACACACCCCAACAACGGCACAGACATGTGAGAGGCCGAGGGTATATGGCTGAGTGGTGTGCTCGTGCCTGGTTTTCCAGATCAATGATGTGTGGTTAGGTGATCGATGTGAGGGCTTAGTGGACTGGAGAGAGCTAATGGGCAGGTCAGCGGCTCAGACACATCCTGGCTCCCCCTGCCTATTATTGCTTCGTCTGTTAATAGGCCTCACCACACTCCCCTGTTGCTCGTACACACACACACACAGACACCCACACACAGTCGGATGGTGGCAGGAGGAAACATAACCATGCATGTTCACTCCACAGTACTCCTCTCTTTCTCTTCTGCTCCCTCATGCCGTTACCACACACACACACACACATCTATTCTTTCAACTTTTTTTTTGTTTCCCATGCCGCTGAACAGCAAGGCTGCACAAAGTGTATGCTTGCAGGTAAATCTGGATCAAATGAAGGATTTTTTACTATCAAATATGAAAGACATTTCAGAATTTACTTCCAGACATCATAGGCCTAAAGAAAATCAATAATCTGCATTTTTAATTGACCGAAGCATGGTGATTGGCCACGTCTGTGATAGATTGTGTTTGTTTGTGACTGGCGGAGGGGCAGAGATGGTTTGGTTTGGTCAGATAAAAAAATAAAATATTAAATAGAAGATGCATTTATGTGCATAATTTTTTTATAGTGAGGTAACAGATAAACATCCAGGTTTAAATACAATACGAACTATTTAACAATAATTTCTTTATGCAAAATAATTATTGGATACAGCAAAATATTTGCCCTTTCACAATTAAAACAATCAGCTGGATCTCTATCTCCATTTTCTGCATTATGCACCATCTTTGCTTACTTGTGAGGTGAGGTAAAATCACAATGGGTCATACTGGGAAGACAAATAACCATGCAGGCTATATTTCTCCCTTTTTTCTTAATCTGTAGGTCCATGGATCGCTGACTTGGTCTCGGTTAACCTGTCAATTGTGTCGATCCTCTTCTGTCTTCCTTGTGGCGTCTGATCTGCAAGTTAATTACCTTCCTTCACCTTTCTTAATTCATTATCAAGATGCATTAGAAGTATGTGAGACACGTTCTTCAGGAGTATGGCATATGCATAGCCGCTCTCACATATGCTCTTATGCACACACATCTGCAGACAGGCTTGTTATTCTCTCTCCCCTTTTGTGTTTGCTCGTCATGTTTTCTAAAGCTACCAGCGTGCCCGCGATTGTTTAGGCAAAGTAAGACGTAGGACATCCACACTCTTGAGCATGTCTTGTCCGTGGAGAAGGCTATAAAAACTGCCACTTGTCGTCAGAATGGTGGAGGCAACTCAAAAGTGGAGCGGTGCTGCTGCTGTTTGTCTTCAGAATATTCTATTAAAAGACGAGGACCTGTTTATTTTTAACACAAGGTGGCGAATTATGAGGCAAGCATTTATAAGTTGTGCATTACAACACATTAACGCTCCTTTACTAGGTTGAGAACAAAAAGAGTTGAGTACTTTTCCACTTTTTACAGCTTTATTAATTATATGATTCCCTTGCAATTTCCCCAATACACACATTTGCTCCTTTTTCCAACCATGCAGCAAGGCTGTGTCTCTGGTGGCTGATAGATTGTAATGAATGTAACAGCAGTCAGATCCTTGAAAAGCCTCTCAAAAGCTTAAGCCCCTTTATTAAATTAAGCTAACGATGCCTAAGGCCAGGTCCACTGCTGAGAGAGAGAGAGAGAGAGAGAGAGAGAGAGAGAGAGAGAGAGAGAGAGAGAGAGAGAGAGAGAGAGAGAATAACGGAGGTGGGGCTGCACGAAGCAGAGGCTGCAGGAAAAACAGGAGGAGGTGGAAGCAACATTATAGCAGCATGTGAAAATGGCAAGTAGTCAAATCAATGAGGGATGGCTGGAATGGAGGGAAGTATGAATCAAAGGAAGAAAGGCTGGTGGAAGAGAACAGGAGGAGGAGAGGAATACCCAGCAGCCTCCTGTGGTTATACAGCGCTATACCTGCAGCCGAGAGGAGGAATAGTAATTACGTAAAGGCTTATTGTGAGAGATTCACAGTTTAGGTGTGTATTTTTGGAAATGTGTGCCAGAAATTGTCGGCAAAAACACAAATGTTTCACTCTCTGCTTAAATGGGGCAAGCGTATTGGAACTGTTGTCACACGCTTTTCAGTTATATGTTAATTATGCTGCATGCAAAAACACTTAAACTCTAGTTTTCTGCACTGGGTAGGTTGGTGGCACTATAAAATAAGGATACATGAAGATTTACTAATGTAAAATTGGGTATTTTAGAGCATGTCGATCTTTGTCTCATTTCAGGGTTTTTCATACTATTGGATTAGTAGCTAATAGTTAGAATGTTTCACAAATTCATTAGTAACTGAAAAAAGTGTTCTAAAAGGATTAATGCTTTCATGCATTGAGATTTTCAGTTTGTCTCGCGGCAAAACCAATTGATAAATTGCACCATGATGCCAGAGATAAAAATCTTTAATAATATCATACTCCATTAATGACTAATCACCAGACATGAATAAAGACTAATCACCCATTTGTAATTAGTGTTTTAAAAAAAGAGAATGAAAAATACAAATTGACAAATTTTCTGTGTCACTTGTGATATTTTAATACCCAGCTAATTATTTGACTCATTAAACAGAAGGAAAGATTCCTTAAATGCCTACAGAGCTGCAGACAGCAGGCACATCAAAGTCTGGGGTCTTAGTTCTTCATTATTAGTTAGGATGCCTTAATACCAGCCTTTTCTTACAAGGGAAGGATACAGTATCACTTAGATGAAAGGCACAACACAGACATTAAAGAAATGTGGCACGCTGCCTGAAAGAGGCTGCTGTTTTAGTTTAATTGTGTTTTTCTCTGCCCTGCTGGGCTGAGGGTAAGTTCATAGAAGTAGGAGATGGCAGAAGTCACACACACACACACACACACACACACACACACACACACACACACACACACACACACACACACTATACATTTAAGCTTACATTTGATCCAGAGCATCAAGCAGTTTAGCAGTTTATCACACAATGTACAAAGTGCTTCATCCCACCTCCTTACCAGTCATTACCTGCTTAATCCCCATTTTAACGCTTGGCATTTAGACAAACCCCCAGCATTTAGTGCTGACAAGTGTGGCTTTGATTTTACAGCCCGAGTAGTGACTGGCATCTAATCCACAGGAAAACAATTGATAAATCAGTGAGACAGAGGTGCAGGCTGTCAGATACTGTGCTTTTTATAGTTGACTGTCCCCTTGTGGCCGGTTGGTAAAACTACACCTCTCTATTTTTATTTTTTTGCATGATCAGGGAATGACTTTAATAAGTGGGAAAAAATGCGAATTAAAATTAGTTTGCATATTATGACCAAAATTAATGATTAATGCAGATATGAGCTTATTTTAGGTACTCATTAAGTATCTGACCTCTGCAGATGTAGTGTCCCATGCTATTGATCTGCGTCAAGAATAATGGCTATATTGTTGGTTTGCGTGAATTTAAATGGAATTATACATCAAGATTAGTGAATCCTAGACCTCACAAAACTGATTCTGTTGTTACACACAAAAAATACGTTTTACTTTGTTTTTAACTTTTGAATCGACCCTTGTCCTGTCTGATCAGCTGCCTTCAAAACTCTAAAAACATCTATAATTCAAAATTTTCACCAAGTCATTCGAATTAACATTACTTTTATTATGTTTGCTGTTGGATTAAATATGCTCCTGACTGACACTACCAGCAAATGAAACAAATAATTCATGCTGCTTGTAAAAACAACAACAGAACAAGATGCTGTTCTGAATTATTTATCCTGTTTGATGACTGTGGAGAATAAGCTTCTTCCGTTTCCTTTAATCATTAGAATTTCTGGTGTATTTTTAATGTTCAGGAAGTGATTTTTTTCTTTCCTGTGAGGGGATCACGATGCGGGTGAGCCTGGGAGGGAGCAGGTGCTTCACCCCCAGCATGCCCCGCCTGACCACGGTCTTGTTTGTCTGTCCGGCCCCCACCGGAGGAGAGGCTCCGCCTCCTCCCGGCTCCCAGCAGCCGGCCGCCCGCCTCTCCCCTGCTCGGCGCTCTGATCTGCTGTGCTCAGTCTCGGTGGCCTCGCTTTGGCGTCGGAGCTTCCAGCGTGACAATAAAAAAGTGCAGCGTCTCTTGTTCTCGACGGAAGGATGGATTTGCTTCTTCTGTACTGAACGGAGGAGAAATTACTTCCATTTATGAACGCTGGTGGAATAAACCTGACTTATTTGCGGTGAGTGATTCAGTGTGAATCTGTGTTTTCAAACCCGGAGGTTGTTTGTGTGAACGAGCGCGCTTACGTCCGAGGGTTTCTGTTGAGGAAGTTATTACTGGTATATCGAGGAAACGGCTGCTATGTTTTTTTTCCGAAGGTCGGTGCCGAGCCCTTGTTGTAGCGCGTTTGTGCGCGCGCGCTGATGTGTGAACGAGCGACGAGAAAGAGAAAGAACGAGCCACTCCGGTGCGTTCAGGTGGCCGCGTTCCTGCCTTTAAGTTGACTGGTTTTTCTCCTTCTTTCTTTTTAAGCCCTAAAAGAAACAAAAGCGGGTGAGCCCCCCCCCCCCCCCCCCCCCCCCCCAATTTAACTTCTTGTAATACCGGTAAACTGCTGTGTTATTCCAGTCAGGCTTCAGCTCCCTCACTGTAAAAACCCATCCATGTTATAAAAACGGAATTGTTGGTGCGAAGTCTCCAGTCAGGCTGGCTCCTTTAAAAGTATTGTCTGGTCCGAGTTGCTCCCTGGCAGCAGCAGAGGAGCGTTTCCTCTGGATAATTGTGACTGACTGCTTCAGTGACGCATTTTGACCAGTTGGTGCTCCCGGGTTGCTGGATTTGACCCCTGCTAGCTATGTGCGCGCGTGCGCGTGGCAGGTGGACCGTGTGGAATCACTTCCCACGCGCTCCTTCACTTCTTTTGAACCGCGGGCGCGTACAGCAGCTGCTTCTGTAGTGAGTGCACACACGCACACCGTGAAGAAGCAACAGGCTTCTACTGAACACACACCGTTTTATCTGCAGCCAGAAGGAGCCTTGTTGTGTGTTTTAGCTGCTGCTGATAAGGTTAGCCATAACCTCAAGAGCAGGGAATAGGAGCCCTCTGGTTTTTATACTATCATCCTGTTGCCTTTAACAGCCACTGGTATTTCATGTGCTGTCATTTTCTTTTTCCACCGGAGGTGTATAATCCATTATGTCCTAATATACCTTAAGTGGATTAAAGGCTGCTTTCTCACTCTGGAGCCAGGAATGGTTCACAGCAGGCATAGGTGCAGAAAAACACATTTATAGAACCATTAAAAATTGATGAGGGGACACCTTTATATCCAGCAGTTAACAGTGAAGGACAGTGACAGACATTGTTCTAGCCTGCTTGTTGGAGACATGAGTTTCACCTTCAACAACAAAAAGTATTGTTTATTTAATTCCTGTTTTAAACAAAGAATCTGGTAAAGTTGTAGAGTCGTGTTTATTTCTAAGCAGTGGCAATAAAAACGTATGAAAGATGCGTTAATGATCCCATGAGAGAACTTGTTTTGTAAAAATGTAAATAAAGTTTAAAAAATATGGGAGAGACATGAAAAGGGTGTAGATTATTTTCAGATGTATTTATTAGCAGAATTTGATGTTTGACAATTTTCATACGTAGACAATAAAATGAAAATTTCATTGTCTACAAGGAATTAATATTGCTCCAGTGTAAGGGTTGGCGATTGAATAAATAATATCAACCATCTGTGACAGTACACGCCCTTCGCCGTTCGTTTTTTCAATGCCAGTAGTTGGTCTTGTGGGTAGGACATTACAAACTTCCACGTTTACTCAGTATTTTATTTGCTACACTCTTTCTGTGTACATAGTACATATCACTAGAATGCTAACATTCTTGTGATTCCAATGAAGTATGACGATCAAGCATACAACCATAACCATACCACACAAAGTCTATGGCTATGTAGTTGCTTACAATCACCACCGTCAATGTTTGAATGCGAGAGTGCATGAACAATGGAAGCTCTGATGCTGAGAAAAGCGCTGTATAAATCCAATCCATTGTTACTATTTGTATTGTTTAGATAGCAGTAGCTCAGGAGGCAGAGCGGGTTGTCCAGTAGTTGGAAGGTTGCATGTTCGATCCCGGTTCTGACCAGAGAATGCTACTGTTGTGTTTTTGGACACGACACAACCCACCTTGCCCGCCACAGGGACTGGTGGCTACAGCTGGTACATGTTTGGGCGCCCCAGGGCAGCTGTGGCTACATCGTAGCTCATCCCCACCAGCGTGTGAATATGTGTGTGAACGACTGATTGTGTTGTGAAGCGCCTTGGGGGGGGGGGGGGGGGGGGGGGGGGGTTGTAGAACCCTGTGAAGGTGTTATACAAATAAGGTCTGATCCCTATTCTCCAGTTAGTCACTTGTATCAGTTGCAGTGCAGCAAGTTGCTGATCAACGCATCAAATGGTCAATATATTGACATTTTTTGACAGATGAATATCGCTTGGAAACTTTTGCATGTTGCACAACCTTACTCCAGCATTTGATCCATATTTTCCTGATGGAAAATTGAAAAACAGAACTGTTTGTGTAATGTGTTTCTGATGACCAGCGTCTTGATCCAGATGATGTTATCAAAATGTTCTTGGAATGTATTTGCAAGTCAATGTGAGGAAGCCAATGTCTTTACTGCACTCCTATTGTGTTTTATACTGGAAATTCCCCACATGAACAACCACTCAGCCGGGCATTCTGCTTGTTTTACTGCATTTAGTCCTGATTACCACCTTAACCACACATTTTGCACTAATGTTTTTCCTTTAGGGTTGTAGTTTCTGCCTTCTCTGAAACTTGTCAGACAGTTGAAGGAGAAAAGTGACGATTAATGTTTTGGATATGTCCTCATAAATAATACTTTATGCAATTATTGAATTAAAAAAAATCTACTTTAAATAGAAACCACCAGTAGTGATTTCACAGGTGATGTGTCATAATTTAAGTATCTGGTTATAGGCTTGTTAGTTATAATGAAATACTAGAATATTTCCCCCCATATTAGTTTTTTTTTTAAATTAAATAAGTATCTACGTTTCACAATTTGATCATATTCTGTCAAGTTTGTGGAGCAGTGAGTAAATCAGGTTGCAGATGCAGTTTAAACTTTTTTTTTGTTGGGAGTCATTGTAGAGCAGTTTCAGATTAGCACATCTGGACAGCTGCTCTGATATTTATGGAAGTTTTCTTTAGTTAGGGTGTCTGTACTTTGTACATGTTTAGTTTTATCATCTGCTTGTAGATTTTATTATGTAATTGTGTGGTAAACTGCGGTTAATTGTGTTTTTATTGTGTATCACTTCCATATGAGCTTCAGTAGTTTCCTTCACCTAGCAAGAATTTGCGTAGCTGTAGTAGTTTTATGAGAATAAAAATACTTAAACATTTCTTTTAAAGGAAAACATTTGCTTAAAATCAGTTTTATTGATTCTGTTAACCCTTTTGCCTTCTTTAGATTTATATCTCATCTGCATTTAGTTATCCTTTGACATTCAAAAGTTAATATCTTTTAATCTTAGTATTTTTATTCATTTAGTAACTATCTTAATAAAACACAAACAAACTTTTCAACGATCCATGACCTGCACTTAAATTTCCCCCAACAAATCTAGCTGAATTATGTGATTATGAGATTGCACATCCCTGGAGAAATAAGCCTGTTGCTTTAAGTCAAGAACCAAGGTCTAGCTCATAAATCTCTATGTAATGTTTTGTTTTGTCCAGAATCTGTAGACCTGCAGCAGTGATTCATATCTCCACCACTTTTAAAGCTCGAGATGTCTGTATGCTCTGGGTTATTATTCGTCCCGTCATGCAGCCTCCAGGATGCACGGTGCATCCTAATTAAGTCACATCCAATCATGTTTTGACTGACTCCAGGTTGAGTAGAGGTTTGGACAGCACTGCTATTTCTCTAATATTCTTCTGAAGTTAAAAACAAAACAGACTGTAACTCAGAATGAGGTAATCTACTCTGCAAGATCATCTGATCTAAATGTGAATCTCCTCAGCAGCATTACCTAAGTTATCGTAGCTCCACCTCCATGTGTAACGCAAGGCCTGTGACAGGAGTTTAAGATGACTTATGCAAAGCTAGCTCGGAGGAACAGAATTTTTCTCCATTTAAAGGATCTTGAAGTTCTTATGCATTGATGCTGCTTTTTTAGTAAGTTGGCATGTTTTCAGGTGTCGTTGCGCTGTTTGTCATGCTGCGGTAGCCTGCAGTGCTGCGATGTCTGGAGGGGAGGGGAGGGGGGTAGACGGCAGCTGTGCTGAGCAGAGTGTTGGTGACAGTTTGTCTGTGGCAACAGCACCTGGCTCTGTTTAGAGAGTGATTAGGATAGTCCCAAGCAGCTCCCGCTCCTATTTACACGAGGAGCCTGGAGTTAAAGGTGACCCACTTTGCATTTTCTTATCAACAGCACACATTGATAGCTTTGAATAGCACAGACTACAGAAGGACCTTTGCATGGGTTTACATAGCTCCCTGCTGAAGAGAATGGGATGTGTTTGACTGGGCAAGGCTTGGCTCAGACTACATTTATAACAATGTCCTTAGGTGGTATGAAAACGTGGGAGCGTGCACCGCTCTGTGAGTGTGTGTCCGGGAAGCGTTTCTGTGTGGTCCGGTTGCGTGTTGGATGAGAAACCGCTGTAGGATGTTTACACAACGAGGGCTTTCCTCACCCAGCGTGTCTCCACCTTCTCTGCCATCTTTCTTCTCTGTCTGCTTCAGCCTCGTTTGGTCTTCAGTTACACCAGCACGACATATCGTCAGCTTTGTGGTGTTAAGTGCTGTTTGATGGCCCGTCCCTGTAGAGTGGCATGAGATGGTGCGTTTGATTGTCCGTGTGTCTGGGAATCCCCAACTGGGTGCTTAAAAATAACAGTAAAGGTAAGCTGTAATTGTGATGAACAGCAAAGGCTTCTTGCTTCTTTTTAACTGATCAAGCCGCTTCTTGTGTTAACTGTTTTTTTGCTTCAGATCAAGTTTAACCGGCTCTTCTTCTGCACCCCCCTAAAATAAGCTGATAAAAACTCGTTAAACAGGAACGTGTTTAGGACAAAAGATGCTTCGGGGAATGTAAAGAGCTGTTTTTCAGTAAATGCACAATACAC
>NC_091749.1:57229578-57359578 GCF_043380555.1 Nothobranchius furzeri
GTGTTTCATGCAGTAGGGTCCCATGGCTCTGTGAGAATTGCAGTGCAGAACAGTGCAGTTTAGCCAGGTCTGTGTGACATGTGGGGAGTGTGTGTGTGCAACGTTTATGTGGCGTAACGTGTAGTCAGGGAGGGAAAACGGTGGCACAGGTGCAGAAACCACGATAAGCTCGGTGGCAGATCTTTTTTTGATGAGTTCACATGTGCATGATCTGTAGCATCTGTTATGGAGGGAGCCCCACTGCCATCAGTGGCCCTCCCTCTGTAGCAGATGAGGTAGATTTGTTTATTTATTTATTATTTTTTTGAGAGAGAGATTCAACAGGACATGGTGATGGTGGTGATGCTGGCGGTGAGTAAGCGCTGAATCCCTGCCTGCTTTTCCAAATCAAACAGCTGGGCTCAGACTGAGCTGCTCAGCGGGGGAAGTGTGAGGCCTGTGTCCCCCTCTCAGATAGTTAGAGACCATGATGGCACAGCTGTGCAGGCAGCAGCTTGACTTCAGGGCCATGGACCACAAAGAGCCAGAGACAAAGACAGGAGACTCTTATGTGTGTTTGTGTGGCTGAATGTGTGCCTCTTTATGTGTGGGTTTGCACTCTAAGCAGTGTCGTGAAGCGTAACCAGACTGTTCTGTCATACGCCCACGCTGGTGTCTCGAAGAGAACACAACTACACACTTCCCAGATGACACGCATGCACACACACGCGGACACGCACACATACACGTATGCACACAACCACAACCCCAGCGAGCAATGCCACAGCTGATCTGTAATTAACAACAGAGGAAATGGCACTGTTGGGGTGGGTTAGTCAGATGCAAGGTGGAGGAGTGGAGAGAAAGTCACCTCAGCTCGTGCCTGCCCTCAAGACGCTGCGTTTCTCTGAATTTGGGTTTGTGTTGGAGAATTAAAAGAAGGTGGTGGGGGGCTCTTTAGAAATCTGTTTTTGTTTCAAGCCGGGTGATCAGCGGATATGGATAAGATGTCCACACACACTCATATGGGCCATTCCCATCTGTACCGGGTCGGCCCGGGCCGGGTAGCCCCGGTCGGCCCCAGCCTGGCCCGGTTGATTCCACCATCCTTGCCTTAAGCCCAGGTGGGCTGATTCTACCCACCAATCAGAGGCTTGCTCTAATGGAAGGTGTGAATTTGCTGTCAGCAGTGGGTGTGTTGGCCCTGGTCGGCCTGAAGCAGACCCTCTCGAGAAGAGGCCTGAGAATGAGCCTTGGTTGGCCCGGAAAAATACCAGGCCACCCAGATATGTAAACAACCTACGCTACCCAGCCTGGGCCGACCCGGTACAGATGGGAATGGCCCAATTGAGCGTGTCAGTCAAGTCCACACACTAGGACAGGGGTGTCGAACTCTAATTCACACTGGGCCAAAATGAAGAACTGGGCCGAAGTCGTGGGCCAAACATATTTTTAAAAAAGTGACGGTAAATGTGCACATTTTCCTTTATCTACACAGATATGAATGGTTGAACCTTTTCATTTGGAAACAAACTCATTTTTGCTGTAACACTGAATGTGGAATAACCAAATTACACACGAGCAAGTCTATTTACATTTAAGCTCACATCAGTAGTATTCATTACTTATGTCTCAATTTAGTTGAAATATTTTATTCCTTAAAATCTGCATATATTCAGCATTTCTTATTTTTGTAATCTTTTGAATCTTTTAAGTGTTTCTGTTTTATGTTTTCTTGTTTATTCTTTATTTTTTACTCTCCTTTGTTGCTCCTATAATGAATGTTATTGCTGCTGTGACACCAAGCTTTCCCCACTGAGGGACAATAAAGAGATTTTCTATTTTATTTCTATTTCTATTCTTCTATCTGTAATCTGTCCTGTTTTAAAGTAGGTGAAAACTTTTTTCACCAGCCAACAACATGAATAAAAACTAGTAATTCTCTTAAATGAAAATGCAATATATCACGTAATACAGGGGTGGACTTTTAAAGCGCCAGTGGCGCTAAATTTTCTCGCCGGGTGGTAAATACTTAAGCAGAAAGTAGTTATTAAATAACTTTCATGCTTTGGAGCAGAAAAGGTTAATTAAACCAAAATAATTCAATCCCAGTTGTCACCACTCTGATTTCCTGTGATGCTCACCTGTTCCAGCCAGACCTGCATCTGTGGGGTTGGGCTCTGAGCTGAGGAACGAGTTCATCAGTTGCTCATACAGGTTTGTGCTAGTGGACATGGAGAGCATCTGGACCACACAGTTATGTTGGGGAGGGGGATAAAAGCTGCAGCAGCCACAGAGTCCTAAGCCCTTTTCAGATAGACATTCTGGAACATTTGCGGACAATTCAATCCGGTTTTTAACCGGAACTGTGTTTTCAGACACACCAGTTTTGTACCGGAACTTGTCCTTTCGGCTGCGTTCACAGCAGGGTAAAGTTCCAGATGTCTGACAGCGGCGGGGGGGTGGGGGGGGTGGGGGTGGGGGGAATCGGACTTATGTTAAGAAGAAGAAGAAGAAAATATCATTTCTATAGCGCCTCTCAAGATAAAAATCACGAGGCGCTTAAGCATAATTCTGCGCACACGAAGACGCATAAGAGACCTGGATGATGAAGCTCAATGGTTAAAGGAATCACTGAAGCGGTGTGAAGCGCTCCGTCGCGCGTCTAGACGGTACCGTAGGAGGCGAGCTGCCGTGGTTCGCCGCATGCTACAGCAGCGGGCTATATAGGTGCGCACAGCGTCCCCCGGTCCCCTCCTCCTCCCCCTCCCTCTTGTCCAGAACTTTACCTCACCAGTCTGAAGCAGCCACCCTGTCCGTAACAAGTCCGGACCTGTTACTAGGGGCTTCGTCCGGATAAATTCCGGAACACGTTATCCGGATGTTTGTATTCAGACAGAAAGGTCTTACGGACAGATTCCGGAATATTTCCGTTTTTCATGGCCTGTCTGAAGGGGGCTCTAGTGACTTGAGCGTGTCGCTAAACTGGAGTTAAATCATCTCGGTCTGGAAGTTGGTTGGTGCGCTTTCTATGTCAGCAAGCAAACAGATTACGGAGTTGTTAAAATCCATTTCTGGGTTTCAAAGTCGGCTAACTGCTGAGTAAACGTGGCACTGAGTAAGAGGAGTGTTTTCAGTTTGTCTGAGGCAGAGGAGGTAACGCTGCAGACGCTGATGCTAGCGTAGACGCTAGTGACTGTAAAGACATACTGTTTTTTCTTCTTGAAGCATCAACATGTTCCGTCTGTTGAAACCTTTTCCTTCTGCATCAATCTTTCTCTTCCTGGACATTTTGGGATGATGTGTGGACCGTTATTTTCACTTGTTGCATTAATTAAACACATAAGTGGATACACTGCAACCTTGTGGCGAGTCACTGCACTGGGAATATAATCGCCTTGCATTATGGGAAATGTAGTTTATAGTCACTGTGCACTTTGAAGCAGCATGGACTTATTTCAAGACATTTGAATCTCTTGCGGGCCACATAAAATGATGTGGCGGGCCACATCTGGCCCGCAGGCCTTGTGTCTGACACGTGTTCTAGGAGACAAGAAGGCTAGTCATCACATTGGAGATAATTTTTTGTAGATGTGTCCAGGACAGAGAGCCAGGTTGGAGGGATTCCTGCTCTGCTTTACCTCCATAATGTGGGGCCTGCTGTTAAATGAAAAGTATACAATTTTTCTGTCTTTTGTTGTTTTAATTGATCTTTTGTTTTCCACACATCACCACCATCTCTCTGGGTCTGTTTTTTTTATCTTCCCTTATTCTCCAGTGGAGTTGTCACCTTTGATATTCCTGCTCTGCAACCACAGCCCTCCTGTTTCAGGATTTCTCTGATATTAGGGTTTTGTCTTTGGTGTGTGGTAAAAGAGATGGCGCTCAAAGGTACACACACACACACACACACACACACACACACACACACACACACACACACACACACACACACACACACACACACACACACACACACACACACACACACACACACACACACACACACACACACACACACACATCCGTTGAATAGTGCCTGAGGGTAGGCTGCTGTGACATCTCATCTCCAAAGTCAAACAAAGCTGGAACTACCAGAGCAGGTTTATCCTGCTCAGCACCTTGATATTGTGTGTGTGTGTCTTCAGATGATTTCTGTCATTGTGGACAGTTGTTAGCATCATTGTTTATTTCTAGGAGAATTTGAATAGCTTGATGAAACTGATTGTTGTGCTTTTTCAAATTTTCTGTGGTTCACATCATATTTTTAGCATTTCCCACTGATTTTCTAAAAGCCATTACCAAGCAACAACAAAAGGACATGTCCTTGGACTCAACATAACTAAAAGTAAATTCACACTGGTGATGACTTTCAATTGGACACATTTACTTCAGAATCATAATCTCTATTAAGTTATTTAAAATATTTTTTAAAGGTATTCTGTTTGCAATATAGTTATTTGAAGCACATCAGAATCAGCTAAAAGCTTGAAGGTCCTAGTCCTGCATGTGTTAGTCATTTTGCCTCGCTAACAAAGCTGATTAAGTGGTGAATCACCATTTTCCATGTTCTACAGAAACTTATTAAAATGTTTAACAAGCTTCTGCAGAACACACCCTGTCCTTACACTCACACTGGATTTAAATTAATCAAATTATCTGAGCAGGGAAACATCTAAAACAGTGATCCCAACTCCTTTCTCCATTGGCAGGTATCCAGCAGGGGTTGTATCAACTAGTCGGCAAGTCGATCAGTCAACTTCACTGCTCTGTAGTGACTTTTTATGGCTTTCATAGATTAGTCGCTGTCACGTGATAATGACCGACAAGATGCAGTCCTCGGAAAAGACAGCAGGTGATGAGCCCCTGCGCGTCAGGAGGCAACGCGCTGTGCCAGAGCGTCGGTATCCGACGGCCGCGGTAAAACGGACATTTGACCATCCTAACCTTAACCAGCTTGCGCATGCAAAGCTCTGATCTTTGACGCGCTCCAGACATCTGCATCCTGAGCACGGCCACAGTAACATTATCAAATTAGGTGTCCCCACCTCAAAAACAAATTTTAACATGCAATTGTTTATGTTGGCTCATTTCCTTTTATGTTTTCTGTCTTTTATTTGTGCCTGATGAGTTTCGCTGCTGTGGAGCAGAGCGCATCACCTGTTTTGACAGGTGATGCCTGTCAAAACTCTGTGTTTTGACAGAGACAGGACAAAAAAATAATCAAATAAAAGCAAGTTAGTTTTTGTACCCGGTGGTTGCAACAAACAGACACCATTGAAGGTGAGGAACGGAAAATGAAATAATTATTTTAATGTTTAGAGCAGCAACTCTGAGGAGAGGGTGCTCACTGCAGAACTACAAAGGCGGAGCTGCACCAGAGTCAACCCTGTCCATTCACGCAAACTCGGCCTAGCCCACTGACTTCTTCTATTTTTGTTTTTTAACTTTTTCACAAACTAACCTGACCCACATGAATTACGGCTGTTAGTAGTTTACAATTGTTAGTGCTATATTCTATGCTCCAATTAAACAAGATAAATATAACTTGCTACATGACAAAGCCTGAATATATCCGAAACGAAAAGGTTTCTTTTAGCAAATATCTGTCCACAGCTGCTCCAACAAAAGCGGCCTACAACAGCATTTCAGGCTTATTGTTGCGTGGGCTCTGGTAGTCCAGTGGCATGATTGTCTGACTTAAGTTTTGCTTTCCCCTCAGCTGATGCTGGTTCGACTCTCGGTGGGGTCGGCAGCAATCTATTTAGCCAGCTGAAACATTTAATTTGTTTATATTTTAGTTGTAATGTTTCTGCTAAATATTTATGTCTCTAAAAGTTATTTGAATTTGGTCGTTCCTAAACAGCATTTTAGTTGAAACTCTGCTCACAAATGGACTCACACTGGCCAAATAAACAAATAAATAAAAAAACAAACACATTAGTCATTATATTTGAAACGGTGTACCAATAAATGGTTGTAAACATAGTACTGGCAAGTGTTGTAAACATAGTACTGGCAAGTGTAGCTAGAAAGGAAGAAAAAAGTTAATGCTGCTACTGGGAGGCGAACCTGCACAAAACTGCATGCCACTCTGACTCCATAACCACTTCACCGCTACATCTGATTACACGCAAGTGGCGTCACATGTAATTGTGCCATCCAGTGTGTCTTTGTAGATGGGATGTATGGTTTTTCCGGCCGTGTCTCAGTTGAAGTCATTTCAGAAATAATTTGTCAGAAAATTCACA
The DNA here is from genome assembly GCF_043380555.1 of Nothobranchius furzeri. NCBI lineage: Eukaryota > Metazoa > Chordata > Actinopteri > Cyprinodontiformes > Nothobranchiidae > Nothobranchius > Nothobranchius furzeri. The sequence continues at coordinate 57,235,809 of NC_091749.1, forward strand.
GAATATCCAGATTTGAGAACCAAGACCAGACCCGCTTCAGGGGGAGGAGACCAAATTGAAGCTGAGATGGGAGGAAAATGCGTGAATGAGGCCAAAACTTTTCATTTACCCTCTCAACTCCGTCCTCAATCTTGCATTTTAGATGATAGTAGCTATAACACCCTCTTTGGTCCAGAATGCTTTCAAGTCTGACAACTGGAAGGAAATGGACTGCTTCTGATGGAATGGGCGGGGCTGACTCTGATGTAGCTCCACCTTCTGGTTCAGCTCCGCCTTTGTGGTTCTGCAGCGAGCACTGCTTAACTCTGAGAGGCTGCAGGTGCATCAGTGAGTTTGCGGCCGCTGTGCAGGGGGGGGAGGGGGGAGAGGGCTGAAGCAGGGGAACAGTAAAGATGCAGAAACTGCCATTGTTAAAAGAGATGTGTTTAACTTAGAAAATGTGGGTGCAGTTTTAATTGTCAAAAACTCCAGCGAGGGGATGGTTAAATAGCAAGAGGCTAAAGGTCACAATTCGGTAAAATATCCGTTTTACCGTGGGCGTCAAAAAGCAACGCGCTGTGTCAGACCGTCGTCTCCTGACGTGCGTCGGGAGAAACAAAAACGCTTGGTCACCCGTCGTCAGTTTTAGCAGCTTCAGGTGTATGACGCCAACGACTAGTCAAAGTCGACTAGATTTTCATTACTTGACTGTCGACTTTTAAAAAGATTAAGTCATGCAGCCCCTAGTATCCAGCAGGTTTTATTGTTTCCCTAATTCAACACAATTGATTCACCTGATCAGCAGATCAGAGAGCGCTGCAGAAGCTTTCTAATCACCTGTTGATTATTGTCAGGTGTGTTGAAGCAGGGGACACTGTAAAACATGCTGGATACTGGCCCTCGGGGAAGGGAATTTAGGAGTCACTGATCTAAAGCATACAGGAAAGTTCCCCTCAAGGACCAGATTTTGACCCCACTGTCTTAGTGGTTACCAGCATCTAAGTAATGGCTTTTAAATGGAGAAGCAAAGAAAAATTGAAGAGGTTTACTTTTTCAGTCTGACCTAGGTAACTTCAAGTAAGGTTGGGTGATAAGTAATACTTTTCAAACTGATATTCATCAAATTACAAATTACAACAGGCGATATATTCACACGTTTAGAACTTTTGTGGCACTGCTATCAGCCAATAGTTGAGGATTTTTTGCACAGTCTTTGAGAATGCAGCATGATAGGTGATCAAAGCCCATAGTCCTGAGTTATTAGGGATTTACCATCTGACAGGAAAATTAGTTCAATCATTTAATGGTGGCTAGTATAAGAAATGATAGTGAATGACTGTTCCTGAGAGCTACTCAGCCAGTTTTATTATTACAGCCCTTTTTCTGTCCTACTTTTTTCTCATAGCATTTTCTTAAACTTTGAAAATGATTAGAAGTGTGTTTGTTTTGTATTGGCAGTCATAGCTCTAGGAAAGATGATCAGAAACCATTGATCACAGTTAGTGTTGGAGGAAAGTAATTACAGGGACGTGGGAGTGGATCATAACAAACCTGCAGAAGTATTCACAGAACTAAATTGTTCATTGCTAAGCCATTTTATTGCTCATCTGAGGGCACACGCGTGTCTGTTTGGCCTTGTTCTTAAGCAGCGACATGCTATAGTGTGATTTTTTTTTCTACAAGCCCCTGTAAGATATAAAATGCGTGCAAGTGCATGTGTGTGTAAGGACACAGTAGCTGTGCTGTCTGTGCTGCTTTAGACTTTTTCTTGTCATCTTGGTGGCTGGATCAGGTAGATGGGCCAGCGGCAGAGCTAGTTTTAACAAGCTGATAGGCAAATCCCTTCCTGGCTAAAGATTAACCACTTGCTAGAGCTGCCACTGCATTATCTCTCCACTGGCCAGGGCACACAGGAGCCAAGAGGATTGTGTGTGAGTGTGTGAGTGTGTGAGTGTGTGAGTGTGTGAGTGTGTGTGAGAGAGAGAGAGAGAGAGAGAGAGAGAGAGAGAGAGAGAGAGAGAGAGAGAGAGAGAGAGAGAGAGAGAGAGAGAGAGAGAGAGAGAGAGAGAGAGAGAGAGAGAGAGAGAGAGAGAGAGAGAGAGAGAGAGAGAGAGAGAGAGAGAGAGAGAGAGAGAGAGAGAGAGAGAGAGAGAGAGAGAGAGAGAGAGAGAGAGAGAGAGAGAGAGAGAGAGAGAGAGAGAGAGAGAGAGAGAGAGAGAGAGAGAGAGAGAGAGAGAGAGAGAGAGAGAGAGAGAGAGAGAGAGAGAGAGAGAGAGAGAGAGAGAAAAAATTGTGTGTTTATACCATTTAGCAATCAATCTGTTCATGTGTGTGTGTTTGGGTGGATCTTATTTACATGTTGTTTGTTGTAATTTACCTTCCTTTTCCAGGGCTTTGCTTTGTTTTCCCTTAGGGCGTGACTGCTCTCGTGGAGTTAATTGCATCAGGAAGCTCTGTGTGTCTCAGACACCTGATTAACCCTCACTTAAAATGTTATATTTGTGCTTCAACTCTAAACATCTGATTTATTCAGATCCTACCAGAGCTTTACATTAAGGCTCTTAGCCGTGGCCGTGGATGCAGCCTTTGTGTTCTTCCTGATCCACAACAGTGTCGTTTTAATCTGTGTTTGCTCCTGTGGATCGGTGGATTAAAGGGCTGTGACACATGCAGTTAACCGACACGACTCTTTAATTAACTGTAAGCCAGCGCCATCTACTGGATAGGCTATGGAAAATTCTGTGAACATGTTTGGAAATAGATTGTGTTGAGATGTAAAAATGAGCTGGGTTATCTGGAAATTCAAAAAGCATTTTCATCCTAGATTTAATCAGATTACAATAATAATCAAGAGCAAATCAAATTTCTTTATTTATCAGAATTTATCCCATTGGGTAAATAGTTTGAATCTTTGGGAAATTGCATTTATTCTATAACTAATTTAAGACAAATGCAACTGTTGACTTTGTCACCCATAATATTCCCAGTGATTTTTAACCACTTTAAATTCTTTAGAAGAGATTTGACAGAATATAACAATGTAGGTGACAGCAGCTAATCCTAAACTGAGAAACCCTCATTGAGTCAAAGCGAGGTTGAGTTAGCATGGTGCTAACCATGTTAGCACCCTCACTGATGATATATAGGGTCGTGACTTCTTAAGGAAACCTACAAATGGCTGCAAACAAGCTACACAGTGCTCCCTAAACACAGCTGGATCTTAGTTGTGTTTAAGAAACGGGAGAATAGAAGCATCTCCACTGGAGACTTCGACACTGCTCTGACCTCAGTAGTGCTTTTGCAAAACTTGGTCCATAGTGCTTGCCCATGTGGCTTACCCTTTGCTTTTTCTCTCTTCTGAGAAAAGTAGCAAATGACGGAAGGAGGAAATGACTAAAGAAACAAGTCATTCACACCCTTGCAAAAGCAGCACGACCTGCAGAGGGGAAGTCTAACCCATGCTTTCACCCTTTTCCTGAACCCTCCACCCCCTGGCCACTTACAAGGAGTGGTTATCAGGGTGGAGAAGGCTCAAGTGTAACTGTAGCATGCGTCCACGTGCACCGTGTCAGTCGGAATGCACGTCTACGGTTTGTGAAGGACTTCCTTGTTTGTGGTTATTGATAGATGTTGATTTTAGAGATGGAGAAATCCCTTACTTGTGTGTTGTAGAGTTGCACCATTGTTACTTGAATTTAACTTGGCAGTCATAAATCTATAGTTGGTAAAAGAGAAAAAGTCATATTTCAACGGGTTTCCATTCTGAAGCTCTCAAGTTTGTCACAGGCCATGACATGTCCTCTTTCTCTTCTCTCTTCTGTCTCAAATAGAGAAGTTGTCTACCTGCTCGCTTACACACACACACACACACACACGTGTGCACACACACACACACTCTGTGACACTCTCCAGCAATGGGGTCAGATGTGGTGACCGACTGAGCACCCTCCACTCCCCCTCCCCCAGTTTGCCTTGGCAGGACAGGCATGCATGTGTCTGTTATCTACAAATGGCTGAGGAATTATAGGTTGAGGGGAGAAGGAGGGAGGGAGGGAGGGAGATGGGAGTGAACGTGTGGATGAGGTCATGTGACATCGCAGCAGCTGCTAGCCTAAGAATTTCTGTTTTCTCACTTGGGGAGAGCGCTTGAGCAAGGAGGGGAGAGATAGGCGGCTTGTGTGGTGTGTTGCTTTGTTAGATAAGCTCTAAACGGTCTGCAAGAGAGACAGGAAGGCAGGGAGGGCGAGGGTGGATGGCTAAGAGAAGATTGAGCATGGAAGAAAAGCCGTGCAGGAAGATGATGTGTGTTCTGTTGGTCGCTGTCTGTGTGTGCCGGGATTGGCTCGATGTGAAGATGCAGCCTTGGGGGATCCAGTCGGCTCCACTTCTTTGTGCTGTAAGACGCTTCGGCCAACCTTTTGATCTGTGAGAGGGATTCGTGAACCGCTGCCAGACCTCTCCATGTGTCTATTTGTCTGTCTACCTCTCCCTTTCCTGTTACTCGCATATCTTTGTCTGTATGTAGGTTTATGTGTGTGGTTTCAGTGTTAATACGCAGTGTGATGAGCCTTTAGGCAGCAAGTTTCCTAAAAAGTTCTCAGTAGATTTCTACTAGTTTGTTCGATTTTAAAGGACTTCCTCTTAAAAGAAGCGGTACGCTATTGTCTTGGCAACGTCAGGTTTTTGGACTGTAGTGATGTACGTGTGTGTGCGTTTTACCTCCTTGCTGGTCTGTTAGTGGGGCTGTGTTTGTTGTGCATCAAGTAGTCATTGTTGACTCCATTATTAATTGTTTGCTGGGTTCATTCAGAGTCCAACGGGTAACTGGGAGGTTATGGGCAGGACAGCTCGAGAGGTGTTAGGAATGCTATTCACTATCTCATGCCTCGCTTCCCACCGTGTGTGTGTGTGTGTGTGTGTGTGTGTGTGTGTGTGTGTGTGTGTGTGTGTGTGTGTGTGTGTGTGTGTGTGTGTGTGTGTGTGTGTGTGTGTTTTGCTTGAGCTATCAGACTCCACTCTGGTATTTAGGGATTCCACTGACAGAGGGCCTGTCAGCATGGTTCACTTTACGACACACACGCACGCACGCACGCACGCACGCACACACACACACACACACACACACACACACACACACACACACACACACACACACACACACACACAGAGGAAGGAAATGGACAGCCATCTCAGCCCTCCTTGCTGCTTCTACACTTTCCGCTGAACTCCTCTAAAGAGTTTAGGTTTTAAAACTAAGAACCCCCCTTGCATCTTTTATTTTGCTGTTCAAGACATTTTATTGACACTTTTTTGACAACATAAACCAAAAAAATGTATAAAATACCTAGTTAGAAGGTAGGGATGTTCGATATTTTACCCAATATTATTATCGGCCGGTATTAGTATTAAAAGTGTTATCGGCATCAGATTTGACACCTTTGATGACACAGTAACTTTTACATACCATGCACATATTATACATCTAACTCTTCAGCTCCTTCTCTTCAATCAAAATGTCAAAATATGACCGATCCAGAATATAGTTTTTAAGTATTTTTGTTTGCTTTGCACAACTGGCCTAACGTTAACTGAAGAAGTTGTCATATTTTGTGCAAATGAGGTATGTAATGTAAGTTACCTCAAATTATTTAGCTTTTTTTTTTTATAAGAGAGAGGGTTATATCTTTATTGGACATTAAGAGTTAGACTATTTCAGCAGATTGAATACCAGATATATTTACATTGGGTATTGGTCAAGGCTAATGTCGTTACTTTGTCAGAGTTGCCCATACCAAGCATGCGGCGCGTTAGCACTAAAACTAGCTGAAACTGAGTTTTTAAAAAATCAACTCGGTAATGCTTGCTATCTATTGTATGTAACGAGACGATGGATCTCCAGTAGACATGTATGTTTCTAATGTAATTTGAGCAAAGGAAGAGTGACCTGCCCTCTTAACCTTTCACCCCTGACCCTAAAACATACAACTGCCAATCCCCATCCTCCCCAGCTGTCACCAACCAAAACCCACCACCGCTCTCTTCCCCAACTGGCACAATGTCAAGGGAAGCAGCCAAGTACCTCAAGCCACTTGCTTGTTTGCATTGTTCTTTGCTTATTTTATTCTTAAATAAGCACATTTGTGTTCGTTTGTGCAAGTGAAAATCTTTGCTGTGCAAGTGTTTTGCTTCACCTTTGATGTCATTTGGCTTCATGATTGGTAATAATTGCTGTACTCCTCCTTGTTTGTCCATTTTTTAGGCATGAGCCATGAGCCAAAGTCACCATCATTAGGAATGATCTCCACAGCGACACGTACCACGGCGACAGTCAGCCCCCTCACCCCGTCGCCTCTTAACGGCTCCATCGTAGCAAATGGAAGCCCAGCTGCGCAGTCGGCCCACTCTGGATTTGCTGCAGCCCTCCGTAAACTGGCAAAACAAGCTGAAGAACCCCGAGGTAAAGCTACAACTTGCTAAAAGTTTGCAAGCGTGCGCACTAAATTTGTGGCAGACATATTTTTTTCTCCAGTCTAGCGAATATCAGAAGTTGATTGCTTTTAAATGACTTCCTTCAATGTGCAAGATCTTTTTCTGTCATAATTATGAAACTTTGACACTTATTTGTGTCAAATCAAATGACTGCTGTAGGCCGTTTGTCTGGATGTTGTTTTATTTGTACACTTATTATCAATCAAAGTTGTGTATGTAATTATTACATCATCAAAGGGAAATCCACAGATTTTTGCATTTGTTGTTGTCCCATGAGATGCTGATATGAGCCATTCTAGCCATGTAATGCACTTTGTGCAAGTCTGTACATTTGGCTGCGCTTGTCATGGTGCTTACTTTGCCTTTTTGGTTTTCTGTCCTTCATAACTCTTTCCTAGTGAAATGCATTAAGGCTTTCATCTTAGAGCTCTATCCTTTAGCTCTGTGACTGAAGACTTGGTGGACTTGTCCCTTTAGAAACATGTTGTTGTAAATAGAGTAGGGAATTTCTGGCTCCTTCATTATTGTCTCATATTTTTGCCTAATGCAAAAAAACACCAAAGAAGTCATAAATAGTTTTTTATTGTAGGTGTTTCCTGGTTCCTGGTCTCTGTGCCTTGGCACCAGAGAGGCCCAGCTTCTCCACTCTCCCCGCCTTTGTGTTTTGGCTCCTAAATCAGATGCTTCCCTCTTTATTTGCTGTCCATGGACATGTGGCTCTCCGGCCGACTGGAGTGTGAGACCCAGAATGCTGCAGATGATTTATTACCTTCATTGGGAGATCAGTCAGATCCAACGACTCTCGACTCCTTCCCAGTCCTCTTCTCACTCTGCTGCTCGAGATCTCGGCCCTATTGCTTCCTGGCTTTCACACTTTTGCTCTGTCAAACTGAAATATTCTCCTTAAGATTCCACTTTTGCATTTTAATTGTATCGCCGAATCATCTTTTCATAATCAAAAAACGTTCCTCCCGGTTCTTTTGCGTGACTCGTTTGTAAGTCTTATATTTTCTGATTTATTTTCAAGCAAGTTGAAAATAACTGTGTGCAGGTTAACCAAAACAAACGTTGGGAAATACAGATAACAAGCAGATCCTGCCTGATAAAGCTCCTAGCTCCTTTTTTTAAATAAAAGTGAAATTCCTTTGTTATCTCTGGGGCCTATATTAACTGGTTAAAGGAGGTGGAGATGTGTGTGTGTGTGAGTCAGCTGTCAGGCATACAGTAAGGTGTGACTGCCTTTGTAAAGTCTATCGTTTCCAAGGTGGGCAGAGAGTCGTGAAGCCCTGAAGCTCAAGTCATTTTTCTGTCTCCATAGCCTATATTTATAGGCAACATACACACCCAAACACCCCCACACATACAAACAGTTGTCTTTGCAATGTTATAAGCTTTGTGATTTTTGTGCAAGCTGCAGCCTGCTGTCCTTTCATTACCTTTTGACTCAACCTCCCTTTTCTCTTTCTCAACCTCTGGTTTATGCTTTTGGGGGCAGTGTGTATGAGCTGCGGTGACTCACGTTAGAAGGCTTTAAGGAATTAGTTGTTGAGTACTAGCATCACCGCCACCAGCCACTGAACTGATTTAAGACTCCAAGTATGGCTACTGTTTATGTACACACCCACACACCCGTACACACACACACACACACACACACACACACACACACACATGCATCGTCACTTGTCTGTGGCGAGTATAATGAATAGCTCTGTGTATTGAGTGCTGTGCTGAAGAGGGGAGGTGATGGATAATGAGTATCGGAGCAGCATAAAGGACACTCTCATCCAGCTTACTCTCACATCTGCAGCAAACACACACTGCCAAAAAATAAAGCTACTGATATCTGATTAATTAAGCAGATTTTGGGCTTAATCATCCCAGACATTTCTTCTCTCTCTCTTTCCTTAGACACACACTCACAAAATGAGAATAACCGTTTCCAACCGTAGTACGCTGCATGGAGAGAGAACGAAAGGAGGGAGAGTAAAAATGTTCAGGACGGATGGAAACAACTGAGCTGACTAGATGAAAGAGGGATAGGAAGTAATTGGTAGATTAGTGAAAACCAGAAATGTGTGTGGGTGTGTTGGAGTGTATGTGTGTGGCCGGAGGCTTCCCTTGTTTCTGGGAGCCCAAAGCATGCTGAGACAGTGGGGCAGTGTGTCTCTGACCCCTCCATCTGGAGCCTGCCTGGAGCTCGCGCCGCCTCACTGTGCTTGGTGCGTGCGTGCTTGTGTGTGTGTGTGTGTGTGTTTTTGTGTGTTTCTCAAAGGCAGAACCCTTTAGGCTGTTACTGTCCCTAAAACGGTCATAAACAAGCTCATTTTCTTTACCTCCCCTCTGTGTTTTTGTTTGCAGCAACCTTTCACAAGTCTGATCAGGAATTTTAGCGTCACACTTCGAAGAGTCAGCAGAAGACACACAGGACTGCTCCTCTTATTTCCATCCGCCATCTTGTACTGTCTTCCTTTCTCCCGCTGGCACAGCAACACACACTCTGTGGGTGTGTGCTTGTGTGTATGTGTGTGTGCATGCATGTGCCTCTCCCCTCCCCCCAGCTCAGTGATGCAGATTACAGGCTTTGTGTTGTGTTGTCAGTGCATGTCCAAGACTGTGGTAGCAGGTGTGTGCAGCGCTGGTGTACATCTCTGTGTTTGTGTTTTAAGAGTGCACGTGTTGAGGCTTGTGCTAGTGGGGTGGCATATGGATGCAGGGCTGGCTGGGCACTGCCATGCGCACCAGGTGTGAAATGGACTGTTTAATTAAGTGCTGATGTTGTTGTAATGCATGCTGGGAGGGAGGAGGAGAGGTGGGGTGAGTTGGGTGTGTTGGCGAGGTGGGAGGAGAGCAGCCTCATCCTGGCGGGATGCTCGGCTGTTTAGACAGAGGTGATGATGGGGGGAGAGGACTGGGTGGGGCAAGGCAACACTAAAGTGTGTGTGTGTGTGTGTGTGTGTGTGTGTGTGTGTGTGTGTGTGTGTGTGTGTGTGTGTAAGTATAAAAGGCCCCGCTGAACATCTCAGGCATCATTTCTGGCTCTTTTCCTCTAGGTCTGTGCTTTAAGTAAGCGGTGTTGTCTGAGCAGTCACTTGGCCATCGCCTCTGACCACATATTAGCTGGCTTGTTTATTGCTGCTGCCGGTTGGTTTAGGTGTGTGTTGTTTGTACACGTGGATCAGGTTGAGCAGTCAAGTGTGGAGGCAGTCCGTGAGAAAAGGGACTGATAATAGAGGAGGCGATGGAGGACGGAGGTTCGCATTAATCATCACAGCTCAGTACCGAGACACGGTTCTCCCTTTTATCTATTTTGTTGCACTTTCTTTCTGCCTCCACCTCCTCTCTCCCTCTCTTTCTTCCAAGCAGCCCCCCGACCCCATCATACCACCACACACCCCAACACGTCACAGAAGTGGAAATCAGTGCTGCTAATGAAGTGCAGGTTGAGAGCTGATGAACCTATTTTAGACCCTGGGGATGAACGCTTGTGCTTCGTTCTTCCTCTTTTAGCTCCAGCTTGTGTGGCCATCTCCTCTGTTGGTGGGAAGGGATGCACACATGGCAGAGATGAAACTAGGCTGGTGCCAGTCACAAGCCCTGCATGGATGATTTCTCTTCACACTGATAATCAGAGGAAAGTAAACAAGAGAGAATCCTAAACTAGAGATTGAGGCTTGGTAACTGAAAGAGGTCTGTGAAATCCTGGTTTTCTCCAGATTCAGTCCAAAGAGGAGGTCTGGGCTGAGATGTTGCTACATTTGATGTACAGAAGGAAAGTGAAGAATGGAATATGAAGAGGTGGTGGGTGTGTGGAGTGGTGGAGGCAAATAAGGAGGTGGGAACAATAGAGATAATCCATGCTTGTCTTATTTTTATGCTCTTTTTTTATTTGTTCTCAGCATCCCCATCAAAGAAGAAGGCTTAGAAGTGAACACAGATTCTTCAAGCAGTAGGATGGCTCTTGTCTCCTTTGTTTCCATCCTACCCTCACCTGCTGCTTTTCCTGCTCTTAATTATTTAGTCTGCCCTGCCTCTTCTGTGGTCTGCTCTGCCTCCATGAAGAAGAGCAGGCGTTGGGGTGTGTGTGTGTGTGTGTGTGTGTGTGGGGGGGGGGGGGGGTTACTGTTGCTTAGCAGTTGTGAATCACTGTCATCATCCCACCGCCATCACCTCATTCCATTCCCCCTCCTGCTTTACTTGTTCCTCTACCCTTGTGTATGCATGGTGTGTGTGTGTGTGTGTGTGTGTGTGTGTGTGTGTGTGTGTGTGTGTGTGTGTGTGTGTGTGTGTGTGTGTGTGTGTGTGTGTGTGTGTGTGTGTGTGTGTGTGTGTGTGTGTGTGTGTGTGTGTGTGTGTGTGTGTGTGTGTGTGTGTGTTAGGTGGGGGTGGAGGTGTGTGTGTAATGAGTGAATAGGATGTGACACTGGAGCTGTATTAAGTGTAGCTCCATTCCCCAGGCTGAGTGGGCTGCTATTGATTGGCCTAGTCTTGTAGGGGAGAGTAATGGCTCTCCGAGGTAAGGGTAGGGGGCGAGGGGGGTGGAGGGATTAGGCCACTAATTGCCATTGTGCAGACAAGATATGACTGCCCCCACCCCAACCCCATCCACCACTCACCCATCTGCACTCCTTATGTGCGCTTCCCTCTCACCTCACTCCTCTTTTGCAGTCTTTTTTATTTCCAATCACTCATCTCTTATCATTTTTCATTTTCGTGTCTCACCGCACTTCATTATCTTTTTTTTTTTTCATTTAGTCTCTCTTGCCAGTCCCGCCACCACTCACACACAGATTTTGCAGATAGACATCACCTCACTGCCATTATCGATTCCTGCTATTAGTTAATGGTAGTAATCAGAGTGAAGACTTTAATATGATTCAATGTCTTGACACCTCTCGATGTTGTCTGTTAGGTTATGTTGCCATGGAAATCAAAGCAGAGAAGACACAGCAGTTCTGTGGAGTCTTTTTTTTGTCTGGTTTGATTTTGTTCTGGAGAGGAAACAAACACCAAAACTGGCCACACACACACACACACACACACACACAGATATGTACACACATATACATGTGTGTATATGCATATGTATGTATGTGTGTGGTTGCATAATATTTGATGCACAAACATCATGCTACCTGCACACTTGGGCACTCATCTTTCTTTGTCCTTTTTGCAGCACCAAAGTGTGTGCCCCATTGAGAGGGTTGTGACCCAGTTTGACTGCGTAATGCTTTACTTCCTATGAGAGGTGGTGATTTACAGCACCCTGTACTGACAAGAGAAGAGGCTTGCAGGAAGAAGAAAAAGGAAAGAAAGGGGAATGAAAGAACACAGACGATGTTCAGGCAAAAACACAGGAAGGAGTAAAGAAGTGAAAATAAATAAAGGAAGTGAAGACAAGATTAGAATAAAACGGATGAAATGGCTTGAGAGCAACGGAAGGTTGCGGTGCAGAAGATGAAAATCGGAATAAAAGTATGTGAATGTGAGTAGATCACATTAGCGGCTTGTAGCTCAGGAGAGAGAAAGCGAGATGTGTTGAAAGGGAAGCATGTGACCACACCGTGACCCTGCGCTACAGGGTATCCCTGGAGGGCTTTGTTAATGTGGCACAGCTACAGCACAGCACAGAAGCTCATTGGACCAGCTCCTCACCACCTGCTGTGCTTGTGTATGTGCTGTGATGGGAGGGGAGAGTCCTGTAAGCGGCACATATACATACAGTAATGCTGTTAACGTTTGAGCGGCGTGTTGCTACGGTGTGTTTGTGTCCTGGACACCAAGGCTGTGGGACTCTCAGGGTTGCTCATCCTGATCACCATTACTCTTAAGGGGCCCAAGGCCATCCATCTGGCTCTGTGTGTGTTAGTGTGTGAGCATTTGCGTAACCTCTTTTTAACAGAGTGTGAAGGAATTACACAACCCATGTTAAAGTAACAAAACCTCTTATCAAGTACGCCTTTGCAACATTTCCTTAACTGGACTTGTCTCCTGTTTTTCTGCAGCTGCATCCTCCATCAGCAGCGAGTCATCTCCAGTGTCCTCCCCAGCAACCAACCACAGCTCTCCAGTCAGTACGCCCAAAAGAGGTCCACTGGGTCCAGGGCCTGTCCTGGTTCCCCCATCGGGCCACAGTGTGCCAAACACTCCACCTGTAGTCACCATTGCTCCAACAAAGACAAGCAACGGCCTGTGGAGGAGTGAAGGACGCCAGGTAGAGTATCATTTATCCTCTTTCTCACATTGACCTTGAGTCTGCAGTCCTTTTGTTCGTCTTTTTTTTTTTACTCTGAGTTGCTTTTTCTGATGTCTTTCCAGTTTCTTTTCTTTCATTCTGTTTTCATCCCCCTCTCTTCTGGCTCTGGAAGTGATATTCAACTCTTCTCATTTGTCAACTTGCCTTGAGCACAAATGCACATCCAGATGGGCTCTTCAGGGATCAATGGATTGTGTAGCTGGCCCACAACTTGTAATGTGGCAGTATATGCTTGACATGTGTGTGTGCGTGCGTGCGTGTGTGTGTGTGTGTGTGTGTGTGTGTGTGTGCATGCGTGCGTGTGTGCGTGTGTGACATCGCTGGCTGTGAATATGTATCAACCAGTTCAGTGGCTCGGCGCTCTAAACAATGCCAGCTGCCGCGGGGACATCGAGGTGACAGCATCGACGGCAGCTAACATCTGTGCCCCTCTGGGCCCATTCCCATTTGACCTCCTGGATCAGCTCCTCTCTAGTTCTGGTCTTGACCTCTCATCCTCCAGCCTCCCTCAACCTCACTTCTTGCCTCACCCCTCTCACCTCAGCAGTCAAATGCATCATCTGCCTGCTCGACCTGACATCCGCGCTCGGTTGTGTGGCTGGAGTGAGAGAGAGAAAGCGGGAGAGCTGCTTGCTTTGATAAGGAGTGGATTATGGATTATGGCCTTGCTTTAAGCCTTCTTATCTCAGCTCAGGGCTAATGGTTGAGGCCAAGTGCATGGTTATGAGCAGAGCACGGCAGCATGCGGAAACCCTCCGGGACACTTTTACGGTTCCCAGGGGACAGGCTGAAGGGGGGTGGCGGTGGGTGGGTGAAAAGGTCAATCAGACATATATGTGTGGTAGCATTCAGGCCGTTGTCCGTTCTCCTGGAAGGAACCCTCCCCCTTCCCCCCTGAACCTCACCCTGTGTAGCTACAGCTTTTCCAAAATGGCACCCCCCCTCTCTCTGCTGTGTAAAGGGCAGCCAGATCGGGGGGGGGGGGGGGGGGGGGGGGCAGAGGAGACCAGGCAGCTCTCATAAAGACGTCATCCTTATTTATCATCGCATTTACGTAGCAGAAGAAAACATAAAGAGGCAAGCCCTCCCTCCACTCCTTCCTTCATACGGTGTAGATAATTCTCAATTGTACGCATTTGTTTGTGTGCTTTTTCACTGTGGCTGCAAGTGTGTACGTAAGAGGTCACACTCAGACTGAAAAGGCCAGGTCAGTGGGTTTGCAGTGGCCCCCCAGAAGCAGTTCCCGGCTACCCCGCTGAAGAATGAGGAGGTTAAGAGAGGTGATGGTGACAAGAGGTTGGGATGAGGGGTCAAAGGTTTGGGGAACAGCAGGGGAGATGTGTCATGAAAGCTGGCATCGTGGCATCTCCAGCATTTCTGCTGCAGCTGTTTAAAGAGCCAGCAGACTCCCAAAGCAACATATACAAACACACTTCAAGTATATTTGCTTTTAATAGTAGTGGAATGAGTTGTTCTTCTGAGAACCATTCTACTGCGATTTAAAAAAAAAATCAAAATAAACAGGAAATGGTCGCAAACAGAAGCAGTAATCTGATCCCTGGCTCTCTTGTAAGGTGCTGACCAAAAATGTGTTCTAAGCCATCTTTTTGGCGTATTAGAAGGAGGATTGCAGTGGCTGAGGCATGAGTCTATCTTTTAGAGGTAGGGTTAAAGGCAGCTTGAGCGAAGGAGGGATGGCTCGGTGCGTTGGCATTTTGCTTTAATGACTGCGGGAGTCTGCTCCCGCTGCTGCCTGTAATTGCTTTATAATTGGCAATTTGGATTCATGCCTCCATCTGAGAGGCATAAACGAGCACTCTACAATGCACAGGGTCTCCCACCCTTATTGAGGGTTACGGGGGCCTGGCTCCTGCTGAGGAAGATGGTTGTTAATGGATGTGTCTCTGAGTGCTTGTGTTTGTGCTGGCCACAGTATGTACATCGTGATGGGCTGCTGGTGGGTTTTCAGCAAGCGAGAACACAAAATGCCTCGTCTGGTTGATTGTGTAGGTGCTTAAATGACTAAAGGGGAACCTCTAATGGTGGATAGGTTTTGTGTTTGTGCAGGGTACTTTTTATAGCATTATAACTTGTAGCGTCCAGTCCTTGGCATCTGAGCACTTGTAGATTTACCTAAATGCCAACTAAGGTCCAAAAACAAATGCATACCTTAGATAAATCATTTTGCATGTAACATGTTTTTCCTTCTTTTACATATATCATTGTCTGCATGAGAACCTGAACCAATTAATGGCTCATTTAAAACAACACCTTTATTGTTGCTGCTCCGTGTTATTATGGGAAATTTGTTGGAAAAGAACAGTTGATTTGATTTCTGTGCTAATTTGTGCCTTGAAGTTGAACCTCTAATTTCCCTCTGGGATTAATAAAGTATCTTTGAATTGAATTTGACAGTAATCACATCACCATTGTGGTTGTAGAACGACTGCCTGGTGACGCACACGCTGAGTATGACGCGTGATATTGATCACAGGGTCAACCTCGCCGTGCCAAATACTGGTTAACGGCTAAAATGTGATCAGGCTTTCATAAATAACAGAACTGGGTTTGATTGTTTGAGTCACTGTCAGATTTTATTACAGAAACATGCATGTCATTTTTTTGCAGCATCAGTGATGTTCTGGCAATAAAACGGACAACCGTGAGGTTCAGTCATTATGATAATTATTGATAGACGGTGTGACTGAAGCAGCTCTTTTATGGATTTTTTGAGCATATGATAATCAAGTCTTTGTCTCTAGTCTTATATTTCTACAGCTATTCGTGTTTGTGTTGCCAAAGAAAAGAGGTGTCAGTGAAACGCAGCACATCTGCAGATGACTTAATATGCAAACACTGGATTTAGTAAAAAAAAAAAGCAATAAGTAAAGGTCTCCTCAGCTGATGCCCCTGGACTCGGTCCGTACCGTTGGGTACAAACGACCAAATTGTCTTCTTGCATACAGCTTTATTTATTCACAATCCTTGTCCAGCTTGTTCGTGTAATCTCTACTCATTTTTAAGCATAGTTGTACATCAAGTCTGCAAGTTTTTTAGTGTTTTTCAGAATAAGAAATTGATTCAGGTCCATAGAAGTCTGTGTTGTCTTACCCTGGAGGGACCTTCATCGCAGAGCTTGAGGTGTAGCAAACCATATATTTCTCATTTGGACATTATTGGTTATAGATCAGGTGAATGTCCACAATAACATTCTATTGTTTTAGAGGTGTGGTTGACTGATAAAGCACTTTTTAATTATTATTTCTTATTATAATTGGTCACTCTGAGTCTTCCACACCGACCTCCTGCGTTAGCATCTGACAGAAAATAGACAATGAAACTCTAGGATTTGAAAATCCTCACATTTCTATGTCACACTTAGTTAGCATCCATGGCCTTGCTCATCTTGGCTTGCGCCCGCTCACATGAACGGCTTTAAAAAAAAATTGCAGCGAGGAGAGAGAACAGAGAGGGTCTTGGTGATGGTGACTTTGCAACATGGCTGAACGTTCTGTTATCCAATCGAAAGCAAGATGTGTGCATATCATTAATAATAATAATAAGTAATCCTGCTGTTTTCAGCCCACCTCTTCACCAGCACACTTCTGCATCTCAGAACAGGAGCATCAAACCTTTTTGTTTTTCCAAATAACTCACAGGGCATGGATTAACACGAGAGAAAACTGCAAATGTATTGAGTACATTAGTATACCACACCTTTAACTTTTAACGTTCAAGCAGATTCAAGTAATTTTCAGCACACCACAAACTAGCTCAGTGGCCTAGTGGTACGGGTGTCCGGCCTGAGCCTGGGAGATTGTGGGTTCAAATCAAGTCCACGGTCGGGTCATACCAAAGACTTTCAAAAAATGGGACCCATAGGCTCCGCGCCTGACACTCAGCGTTAAGGGGTAAGATGGGCGTGGTTAAACCACTAAAATGGTTCCTGAGCGTGGCTTTGTCTGCAGCTTCCCCCCAGGGAACGGGTCAAATGTGGAGAACAAATTTGGCACACCAGTGTGACGACTAGTGGGACTTTCACTAATGAAAATAATTACTTTATCACATGTTTTTAAGTGGTCAAATAAATGCGTCAATGTATTGTTTTTGCCAGTGTTGCAATTATTGCTCTGATTGGTGGATTGTGTGTTCTACTTGTTGATAAAGTGTTAGAAAAAAATCTGGCAGAAGCAAAAATGTGATTGTTTTTTTTTTTAATTTTTGTTAATTATCTGTTTTATACCTAAATTTAATGTTTTTGGCATCAGTGTGGGCAGAAAAGTAAAAATATGATTGTACAGGGTAATGTGTTTCCTTACTGTACATATGACAATAAAAGCTTTGAACAGCTTTGAGCACTCTGAGCCATAAAAGAGGAGACAAGCAGCTAAGAATGAACATTAACATTATTCTGCATCTCCCAAACCACTAATATTGGCAGATTTCTGACGTACAGCCCTCTTTTCCACTTGGCCGCGGAGGCCGTTGGGGAACATCCACCTTTTCCCTGTGCTCATAAAGCATTGAAGGGCCGGGAAGGGGTAGGTAAGACTGCTGGCTTTGAGGGAATAAAGTGTCATAGAGTTAAGTGAAGCGTGGCAAACCACATGGAGCAAACAGTAACATTAGACTACTGGAAAGTGCAGAGAGGGCTTTAAACAAAGGGTCAAATGAAGAGTCTGAGCATTAGAGGCATTTAAGATTGGATGTTGGCGCATCGGTGTCAGCCCGGGTCGGTGGCTGAGGAGGAGGACGGAGAGGTAATGGCTCAGTAAATGGGATTTGTTTTATCAAAGGCACTGGTGAGAGAGACGCCGGTACTGCTGTAAGGTCTTTTTCAATTCCCAGGGAGCCCAGAGGTTAATTTAGTAGGGCGAGAACTGCCTTCTCCTTTAGCTCACTGGCTTTACGGCTTCATCTCAGTCTTTTCCGTCTCCCTTGTTTCTTCTTTCTAGTTGTTCTCTTGCCAGCTTGGAGTTTGCTTTTTGCGAGGCGTCTGATAAAGGCTTCACGTTCCCCGTGAAAATCTTCCTCGACTGTGCATCCTCCTATAAACAACGTCCTCGTAGAACCTGTGAGGATCGTAAAACATTTTCAGTGCCGCAGTTTGCATTTGTGGACCGAGGAAAACTAAAGCTCCAGAAAGCACACTCCCACTCTCGCAGCAGGATGTCTTTTGTAGCTCTGTAACAGTGTATGTGCCTGCTGAGTGTCTGTGTTTGCTTGTTGTGGGATTGAATAAGTGAGACCAGGCTTGCTGCCAATGAGAAGGAGGGAGAGATGTGGACGAGGGAAGAAACAGAAATGGAGGCACAGGGATGTTGCATTTTGGACTTTGTTGTCTTCCCTGTAGATTTTACTTTGAGTAGAGCATAACCACACACACACAGAGACACACACACACACTTTTGCTTGGATCAAAGTGTAATGGAAGCACTACTGTTTGCCATTACTGCATCCTCATTGATCATACGGATGTCATCTCTTGTTTACAATTAGAGAAAAACTGTTGTAGCGTTTTTATTTTCCACTTCTTCCTGCCTGATTCTTTCATTTTACCATGAATTACCTTATATAAATGCGAAGCAGTCTATTTTTATCAGCTGATAGCATGTGAGAAATTGTGTAAAATAGCCCGAGGTAGGAACAGAGGGTGAAGGAGGCTGCCACACCACAGACAAGCACATTCTTTCTCCTGTCTCCCCCCTCAAAGGATCGGCTCCATGAGCAGTGACAGCCATGACGGTCGCAGGTCCTAACAAACAATAACTAAAACTCTCCCTCTCTCTGTCTTTAGGCTGACTCGGGGCCTCGAGGGGCCAGCAGGGAACGTCTGGGTGCTGAGGGGTCCTTCTCCCAGGAGAAAGGTGGCCCCTCAGTTCCTGCTCACCTCCTGGGAAACCCCTATGCCTTTGGTCTCACCCCTGGTGCGGTCATGCAGGATTCGCGTTTTCAGCCCCTTAAGTGAGTCCTTTTTGGGTTTGATTCGTCTGCACATCAGATTCTCAGCTTATATTCATCTATACGGATAAATATGAGTTAACACAATAAACGTTCAGAAATCTAACAAAACTCTGTTGATCATTTACTCCCTCAGCTTGCCCAGACAGTTGCCTAACACAGTGCCTCCTGGTCCTGTACCAGAAGAGTACCTCCGGGGCTTCCGGCCCTATCCAACAGCCGAGGATGCCCTCAGGATGCCATCTCTGCCTTTGGGCCTGGACCCAACAGCCTATTACCACCCCGGCTACATGCCCCACCCCTCTTTTGCGCCATACAGGTCAGTATGCAGTAGAGCTGAACGATCTATCGTTTTTGGACCGAAATTGCGATTTCAAACAGCACGATCACGTGACCGTCAAAGCTGCAATTTTAGTGTTTTTGACTGATCCAGGATCAGTTGTGTAACTTTTTTTTTTTTACATCCGGGGTTTTTCCCCTGTGTTATGGCGGCGGCAAAAGCCAGCGCTGGGGAGGGGAGTGGGGTGTACCGTCCAGAGCCGAGCCCAACCCCACAGCACAGGGAAAACTGTGTGCATTTTTTGTTATTTAATACATTTTAAAGCTATTTCTACCTACAGATTTCCTCCATGCATTTTTGGAGTAGAACATGTTTTTATAAAGCTCCTCTCTAGATAAAAATCACAAGCACAAGTTGCTTCACAAACACATTAAAAAAATAAAAAAAGATAATAATGGGAGAAAATATGAATAGCTTTAACTTTTTATTGTATGATTAAATAGTAAATATTAATGTGAATGATTTGTTGTCCTAAATTAGAATCTAGACCATCTTTTCACTTAATCTACAGGATGGCGTGGCAGGCTAGTGTTGGACCTTTGCAGAAAATCGTGAATTAAACAGAAATCGCAATTTCTGCTAGAAAAATTCAATTCAATCTTTTCCTAAAATCGTTTAGCCCTAGTATTCAAATTCAAATTCAAAGATACTTTATTAATCCCAGAGGGAAATTAGAGTTTCAGTACACACAATTCTGAGATCAGACATACATACATACATAAGCATAGACACATGACAAGAATTGGTGACTGTGGTCATTCGCAACCCGAGTCGCGCTACCTTAACAGAAATCAGAGGGTTTTTATAAGAGGATTGAGTCAGGTGGAGGGACAAAAAATGCACTTCAGAGTTACCCTCCACAGGTAGGGCAGCTTTGCTATGCAAAAAACACCTCAGACAGAAATGCAGCAGACTTCAGACATTACACAACATAAGTGTCCACTAGGTGGGGAGGTAGGGTTGGGGACTCTCCACACATCAGTGCATGCAGCCACGATAAGCAGCGCTCGTCACCTTCGTTTGGACAGGGGAAGGAGGTAGTTGGGTTAGAAAGCACAGTGACTCCTGGAAACGATTCAATGGCCTTCACCGGTCGCAGTCCTGCCCAGGCTGGGATAGGGAGACAGAGTTGCCATGGCGACGGCAGCATTCCACATTTCTTCTGAGGGGGAGAAATCACTTCAGCCTCACAGGCTCAAGGGCACCAGATTCAGATCAGAACTTGTTTTGGGGCCAGACAGAGATAATTTCCTGTCTTAAAGCAGTTCTTCTCAGACTCAGCAACAGTGTTTTTGTTTATTTGTATTCAGTAGACAAAGTTAAAGTAAAACATGACTCAAACAAATTACAAAGCAGCAAATTCAGACTTTAAAACATTCAGACCTTAAAACAGATGAAAGACAACTGAGTGCCTTTTGGCACTAACGAATGAGATGCCAAACCTTCCCATCGCTCAAGAATAGCGTCCTAAATTATGGATAAATGCATCGACGCTGGACAAGCTGCCAGTAAATAGCCTGTCTTTAAAAAATCTTTGGCTGTCGCTTTCAAAATGCTTTGAATATTTCTGTTAATTGCTGAAGGAAGTGGTTTTTCTATTTATAGCTTATACAGGGTATCTGCAGGTCCTTAAAAAGTCTTAAAAAGTCTTAAATTTGCTTTTCTAAATTTAAGGCCTTAAAAAGCCTTAAAAATGACTAATAATCCTTAAATACAGTTTCCAAAGGTCTTAAATTACCAAATACCCAATAAACAAGAATTTCTATTTAGTCTTCAGCATTTTTTGTGTATGATGTTGGTGTAAGCGGAACCGTACACATTCAGTTGGTTGTTAAAGAGGGC
Source organism: Nothobranchius furzeri (assembly GCF_043380555.1). Lineage (NCBI taxonomy): Eukaryota > Metazoa > Chordata > Actinopteri > Cyprinodontiformes > Nothobranchiidae > Nothobranchius > Nothobranchius furzeri. Next base: position 57,256,676 of record NC_091749.1, read on the forward strand.
TATTTTTAGATGAGCACATTAGCTGGTTAAGCTAGTGGGAGCTTGCGCGATGGGGAAGTGCAAGTTTAATGGTAACTGGGTGGCTAATCCCACGTTTCCGACGTGGTTAGCACCGGTTCCAGGCAATAGCTGGAAATTATAGCTTAAATTTAATTTAAAAAATAGCTTAAATTTGGTCAAAGTGGCCTTAAAAAAGGTCTTAAGGAGTCTTAAATTTGGCTCCCTTAAACCTGCAGATACCCTGTTATAAAGGTGTTGCAGCGATGCTCTTACTCAGCTTAATTTCTGTTTGTATACCTTTACATTGATGAGGTCACAACTAAAGATGGAAATAGAAAGAGACAACAAGAGTTGGGGTTATTTTGTATTTGTTATATTTTTGGCGCATATTAATTAACGTTTGAGAGAAATAACCCTTAAAGTGTTTCTTGAAATCCCACAACAACATTTCTGCTGAGTTTTTTTCTTAATAAAATGAGATTCATTTTGTTCTAGTAACTGCAGCGTTTTTTATACATATATAAGAAATGCTAATTACTGAGAGTGTAGAGAAGGTCCCTGCTTGCTCCAGGCTATTACACAGGCTACATGCTCCTAGTGTGTCATCTAAGCAAGATCATAGGACTGCAGCACCCATCACACACACTGCACTGTAATGGATTTAATGAGGGTCTGGGCTGTGGATGACACACACACACACACACACACACACACACACACACACACACACACACACACACACACACACACACACACACACACACACACACACACACACACACACACACACACACACACACACACACACACACACACACACACACACACACACACACACACACACACACACACACACACACACACACACACACACACACACACACACACACACACACACACACACACACACACACACACACACACACACACACACACACACACACACACACACACACACACACACACACACACACACACACACACACACACACACACACACACACACACACACACACACACACACACACACACACACACACACACACACACACACACACACACACACACACACACACACACACACACACACACACACACACACACACACACACACACACACACACACACACACACACACACACACACACACACACACACACACACACACACACACACACACACACACACACACACACACACACACACACACACACACACACACACACACACACACACACACACACACACACACACACACACACACACACACACACACACACACACACACACACACACACACACACACACACACACACACACACACACACACACACACACACACACACACACACACACACACACACACACACACACAGAGCTGGGTATCAACCTGCAGCACTGTCTTTCCCTGGCTGCTGTGTGCCGATTGAACTTGGCTGACAGATAACTGCTTCCTTCTTGAAAGACAGCCTCCTCACCCCCCGTGAAGTTTCTTTTTGGGGAGATGGAGCCACACACGTTAATGAAAGTAAACATCACACTGTCACACAGGAGATTGACTTCTTTTTTCTTCTATTCCAGAATGGATGACCCGTTCTGCCTCTCTGCTTTAAGGTCACCTTTCTATCCACTGCCAACAGGGGGAGCGTTACCCCCCATCCATCCTTCTGCTGTTCACATGCACCTTCCAGGGCTCCGCTACCCTGGAGACTTTGCACACCCTTCGCTGTCAGCGCTGCAGTCTGAGAGGTAAAAGTCCCGCTTGGTAAATAACATTGAGCAGATCTCAGCACTCTGCCGCAATCATGTGTTGCTGTCGTTTCTCCCACATTTCGCTGACATCTCCTTTCGTCCCTTCGTCCACTTCCAGGCTCCAGCTGGATGATGAGCTGCGACAGCGCGAGAGGGAGCGCGAACGGGAGCGTGAGCGGGAAAAAGAGAGGGAGCGCGAGGCGGAGAGGGAAAAAGAGCGGGAGAGAGAACGAGAGCGCGAACGGGAACGAGAGAAGGAGCTGGAGAGGGAAAGGGAGCGAGAGAGAGAACGGGAGCGTGAGAGAGAAAGAGAGAAGGAGAAGGAGAGGGAGAAGGAACTGGAGAGGCAGAAGGAGAGGGCACTGAGAGAGAAGGAGCTGCAGGCAGCCAAGGCCATGGAGAACCACTATCTTGCTGAGCTCCACTCGATGAGGGGACAAGAGGAACGAACCAAGCCTGAGAGACTAACGCCCAATCGGGCTGGTATGTGTCCATGCATCCCATGCAGCCTCCATAAGCCACAGCCATTATGCTTACAAACACACTTGACATCATTAACTGTTAAAATAGGAGGACTTGACTTGATACGGTTAATCTGCAACAACAATAACTGAATATCCTTGACTTGTGGAGCGCTGAGGTGAAGTGTCTCTGAAGCCGACCCAAAACCAGACCAACTGGATCTCTTCTGATAGTATTTAGATTTAAAATGATTTGACTGGTTTACAATTATTTCAAATCTTCTGCAGCCACCAATGGTTAATGATTGTGAACACGAGCATTTCACCTTGAGTTTGCAGGGATCATCCAGTTTGCTAATTTTAATGAGCCTTTTGTTTGAAGTGGTGACTGTTATTTTATTTTTCTTACATTTTTTTTATTCGTATAGACTTTACAGCCATTTTAAAGTGTGTTTTTGTTTAAAAAGTGTAAATTTCCAACTTTCTTTCATCGTAGATGGCCTCCTGAGCAGCCTCTGTTCAGAGAAATAGTGTTTACATCCTTCAGGACTGTTAAGCTAACGGCCAGTGTGAAAACAAACAAGTGTGATGTGCATTTCTGCCATTTTTGAAACTACTCCAATCTCCTAAAATTCAGTGATGCATGTCTTCAACATTTAATTCAAATAATAATAATGTAACTCCTACATAGGAACACACTTAAATATAGCTGAAAATAGACTAAAGTCGGTCTAGGTTGTAGTATTTAATTGCTGTTTTTTGTAAATGAATTAGTTAACTTTAAAAACAAACAAAGTTGAACTAGATGGTTTCCTTTTTTTATCGTATTAGCAAATTTGTTACTATAGTAACGGTGGCCACAGACCCAGAGAGGTTAGTCAAAATAGAATTTAAACCAATAAACACAAAAACATGTCAGAACAAATCCATGTATCTAAATACTTGTTTTATTATCTACAGATAAAACCAAAGAGCCTGCCCTTCCAGCTCCCAAACCAGTTCCACCTGGAATCCACTCCTCAATGGTCTCGCCCCATCATCCTGTTCCTGGTCTAATCCCAGGCCACGGCCTCTACCTGGGGCCCGGCGCTGTAGCCATGGGGCTCCCAGCCTCGATTATTGCACAGAAGGCCAATGAGGAGGAGAGGTGGTTGGCGCGGCAACGCAAGCTGCGTCAAGAGAAAGAGGATCGTCAGTACCAGGTGTCTGAATTCCGCCAGCAGGTTCTGGAGCAGCATCTGGATATGGGCCGGCCCGCTGACGCACCAGATCACAGGACAGACTCACACAGGTGAGATGACTCTCCTGAAGCTAGATGTGATGGTGCCCAGCCAAGGAATTACACCACGGCTTCAACTGCATGCTGCAGCAAGATTTAATGTGATTCGATTCAGCAGTTGCTGAACCTTTTTTGGCTTTTATCTGATGTAGATGTGTGGGCCTGGGTTTGTGACAGCAAAATGCACAAATGCTTTCAGTGCACACACATACACACATACACACACATACATGCGCGCGATTTGGCTGCCTCTGCAGACCTTAGAGGGACAGTTGTTGCTCTGCTTTGAAGCCTCAGAGGCTGACAGGCTTTAGAAGTTTGTTTCCAGACAAGACTAGAATAAAAAGAGATACAACTCCATCAGAAGCACCACATCTTCTCCATTTCTGTCTAAACTACCGTCCAGAAAAACAAAAAAGAGCAACAAAGTTTAGGTGTTGATTGAGGTTGTAAAAGCAGGATTCTGATGGTTGCTGCTCCACGAGTGGGAATTGGTAAGGATTTCAAACGGGCAGTGAGTGAGAGTACTCAGATACACAAAGGCTAATTCTCAGCTAATCCTCTCAACCATGCACAGCATAAGCCTCCTACCTACCGTCCACTGTTGTGGTGCCCGAGTTTGTCACTGTGCGGGATTCAGATGTGAGGTTGTGGTTGATGATTGCAGGACAGCTTGCACGTGCACACACACACACACACACACGCACACACACACACACACACACACACACACACACACACACACACATTCACACCCCTGCTATCAGTAACCCTACAGTATAATCACATAATCACAGCTCACAGGCTGCAGATTGCAGATAAGACACACTTTACACACACACACACACCACAAACAGGAGGCATGGATAATTTGACTGGTCATGCAGTGTGTACCACTGCCAGGTTTGATCTGGAAATATACTTCAGAAAGTGTCCATCAACCATCTGCCCTTATTTCCATCTTGCTCTTACATTTTTATTCCAGCACTGTTTTCATTTCTCTTTCCATCTTGTGTTTGTTTACACCATGCATAAAAACAAGATATTTTTTACCGTCTGTCTCCCTTTTCCCTCCTCTGGCATCCTGTCAGGTGGATGTTTCCACTGGCCTCCTCTTTACTAAACCTTTCTCCTCTGTGTGCATGTCTGTGGGTGCACACGTACCTCACTACAAAGGCCTAGCAGATCAAAAACCAGCTTCTGCACTGGGAGGAAAGTGTGTGTGCCTTGGCCACATCCTCTCTCTGCTGTGGGCTACTCTGTCTGCGATTGATAACATTACTGAACCACACACACACACAAACACACACACTGAAATGGGTAAAAGGAAGTAGGGTTTTCTGTATCTCTTTCACATTTGTATTTAGAAAAATAATCTTGTTTTTAGAAATTAGAAACCTTGTCATTTGCAACTAAGGGATATGTATTTCCTGTTTGTTTCCACAGATCTGTACAAAACCACCACGAACCAGGAAGCAGAGAACATCACCCCCACTTAGGTGCCCCGCCCCCCCTCATCTCCCCCAAACCTCCACAGCCACCTCGTGAACACCACCCTCCACCTCCCACCACACTGTGGAACCCTGTCTCTCTTATAGAAACATCTTCTGAATCCAGACGGAGCCACGAGCCCTCAGGGATGGGCCACTATGAGCTCAGTCGGTTACCCCCAGGACCCTCCAAATATGAGGATATAACTCGAAGAAGAGACGTGGGAGCGATGGAGAAATATCCCCCTCTGAGAGGTCCTCCAGGGCTGCCTGAGCCCAGCACTTTTTTGGCAGATCTAGAGAAATCCACACAGACTCTCTTGAACCAGCAGAGGGCGTCACTGCCTCTGACAAGCCAGTATGAAATGGAAGGAAGCACCAAAATCAATGCTGGGCTGAAGAACCTCCAGGGACACCCGGGGCATGGGAGACATGGACACGGTCCTGGGATGGTTTCTGGGTTGGGGGTGGCGCAGGTTACCCCACTGGGGATGGTTCCAGACACGATGCTGATCTACGACGAGTTTCTGCAGCAGCACCGGAGGCCCGTCAGCAAGCTGGACCTGGAGGAGAAGAGGAGAAGGGAGGCCAGGGAGAATGGTACTCACCACAGGCTCATCATCACATCAGATAGCCTGGCAAGCTTGGGAAAAATAAAAAAAAATTATTAATTTTTTTGGATTTTCCTGCAGGTTACTACTATGAGCTGGATGACTCGTATGATGAGAGTGATGAAGAGGAGGTGAGAGCCCATCTCAGGAGAGTATCAGAGCAGCCCCCACTGAAGCTGGATGACTCTACTGAGGTAAAATACAACCCAAAATGTTTTTTTTTTTAATAATCGGAAGTAAAAATCATTATAAGACATGAATCTAATTTTTTTTCCATCTCTGTAGAAATTAGACCTTTTCAAAGTGGTAGGCCTGACCACGGTGGGCCGGCGTGACGATCTGGTGCAGCAGAAGAGAAGAAAAAGGAGGAGACTGCTGAAGGAGCGCAGCCCTTCCCCTCCCGCCTCACAATCAAAACGCGCTCCCCCTCCTCCTCCTCCGCTCAGCACACGCTTCACTCCTGAGGAAATGGACCGAGCGCCAGAGCTGGAGGATAAGAAGCGATTCCTCACCATGTTTAGACTGTCTCATGTCACTATGCAGCAGAGGAAAGGTCAGTCTGCTCTAACAGCGTGGTAAACATCTGAGCGTCATCTGGTTTCCATGCAACACGCTCTCATAAAGATGCTGACTCAAGCCACAAAGGAAATCATAAAGGGGTCAGAAAATGATGTCAACCACATACTTTCAGACATTAAATGCGACACATATTAAGCCGAGCGCTCACAGTGCTTTGCGTTGCCCTAGTTAGGAGGGAGGGAGGCTGTTTGTATCAAACATTTGATGCATTGCGTTCCTCATTTGCTATTCTCAGTCCACCGTATTCATACTTTGGTTTGTAGCTGTAAATGAGGAAGATTTTATGTTAAACTGTGGTTTTATTTCCTCTTATAGACAATGAAAGGGTGGTGGAACTGCTTCAAGCCATTAAAGAGAAGAGTGTAACCTTGGATACCATCAGGCATGCACCTCATCCACTGTGTAAGAGCCCTCCAGCACATGCACATGGTAAGAAAAGCCAGAGAATAAACATTATTTTAGTGTTTTATTGATTGTTATCATTAGTCTGAGCAGAAGCTGTAAGTGCATTTCCAACAGCTGCAGTACAGTTGTAGTAGTGCGACTTCATCATTAGTAACATACGCTGTGATAAATGCAGATTCAGCGTTCAGCCAGCACTCTGAATCTGAGGACCACTATAACGTCAGACTACAGAGCCCCCCCTCTCATTGCCCAGCATCCCCCAACGGCCATTCAAAATCCCTCGGAGACACGTTAAGGCCAAAGGCACCCCCCTCTCCAGCTGTCTACCCAGCTAAGGCCCGGGGGCCCAGCGAGGGTCCCCCCTCAAAGCGGAGCTCCAGCTTGCTCAACAGCTTGCGGCCCCCGCTCCCCCTGCAGGCTAAAGAGGGGCTGCACAGCATCAATGGACGCTCAAAACCCTGGGACAGTTTCACCCCGGAGGAATTTGCCCAGCAGTTTCACGAGTCTGTGCTTCAGTCCACTCAGAAGGCTCTGCAGAAACATAAAGGTAAGCAGGATGGCCGCGTAGGGAACTCCTCCTCCCCGTTACTAAACTTTTATAATTCCAGTAACGCCATGAAACGTATTGTTAAAACTTATTGTTTCTTAAAATATTGACCACAAATCTCCATCTTTGACACGTAGGGACAGCGGTAGGTGTGTCAGAGTCCTCCCACCTCCAGGAGTCCTCCGTCCACTACAACATCCCCGAGCTTCAGAGCGCACCCAGCCGGCCGCCGCATTCACAGCCTCACACGAACGCGCCTTCATTTCCTCACCCGCCATCACACTCCCACCCTCAGCCCAACGGGCAGCACTTTTCACTGCATCTGCACAAGGAGGCTGCAGTGATCAGGGAGGACGTCTCCGGTCCAGACAACTCTGAGGAGGAAGAAGAGGAGGAGGAAGAGGAGCCTCCTGTTTCCAAGTGGCAGGGAATTGAATCGATATTTGAAGCCTATCAAGATTATATTGAAGGTATTAAAAAAAACTTCCTCTGGCATTTATGTTTGGAATAACATCTTTACAAGCATCTTATTTTATAGTATTTAATGACTATATGTATTTTGATTCTTTAAAAGAAACAATTTGTAGTTTTGATTTTGATTTTGGGGTTTAATTAAATTCTTTTGTGGATTTTCATAAAATAGAAAGATAAATAGTGCAAGAAAACTTTAGAGCTAAGCCAGTTAATAATCAAAAATAACATCCCCGAAAAAGAAAAGGCAAAGCTCTTGCTAGTGCAAGAGTTGTTGTGGCGTGCCTTCATTGCTAGGGGGCAGTATTTCTACCCTACTTCATTCAAACAACCAAACACTGACATATGAGCATGTTTGCCCCAAATCTGTTACTCAAACACACTTTTTACTGTTTTAACGCAGAGCAAAGTTTGGAGAGACAAGTGTTGCAGAGTCAGTGTCGAAGACTAGAAACTCAGAACTACAACCTCAGTCTGACTGCTGAGCAGCTGTCTCATAGCATGGGGGTAAGGAAAACACACGCCGCCTTACGCCAAGAGGCCCCAACACTGTAACGGGCTTCGACTTTGCTAAATCAGATTAAATTTCTTGTAAAATAAAATTTCTAATATTTAACCTTTTCTTTGTCCCACAGGAGCTGATGTCCCAAAGACAGAAGCTAGCAGTGGAAAGAGAGAAGCTACAAGCAGAACTGGAGCACTTCAGGAAGTGTTTGACACTGCCACAGACACACTGGCCAAGGGGCGGTCATTACAAAGGCTACCCTCCAAGGTGACCCCGCCACGGCGTTTTGATGACCCCCTGAACTCCCAAACACCTCCCTTCCAGACTTGAACCCAGAGTTTATTTTTCACAGCCTGGTCCTCGTGGCACCATACAGGAGAACGTGGCAGGCTAGCTAAGATTAGTGAGAAAATGAATAAATGGAGTGAATGAGTAGACAGGTGAATGCTCAGGGGAGGGAGAGGCATTCGGTGAAGGACAGTTAGGATTTGGATTGTGGCTTGCCAGGGACTGAACCGAAAACCACTGACGCGTGCCAATGTAGCCAACCTGCGAGCGGCGAGGCGGAACCTGAACATCCACGCAGACGCACCTGCTGCTTCCACTATCCAGCTCCTGCTGCTCTGTCGGTCGGTCCATCCCCGCACCCCTCGGCGCCACAGACAATCCTGCCAATGAAGGAGCAGCTTCCCCAGGAGGGGGTTTGTCACAAGACTTGAGAGCTCAACGCAAAGGCTTCCAGTCAGTTGGGACAGATTTTTTTTTTTCCAGAGGCCACGTGAGCTTTTTGAACTGGAAATGCACTTAAGAATCAAAGCTGAAGAACTACCTGTTGGTACCGCGTTACAACAAAGAACTATTCACACTAGGGAAGAACTTAAGAAATGTACTTTTTTTTTTTTGGAAAAGAATTAAGGAAATGTTTTATTTCAATAGAAATTTTTGAAAATAAGAATTTTAAAAGGTGCTTCAGCCTTGTATTGTAAATAATATGAAGACAAATGAATTTTGTATGTTTTTATTACTTTAATCATTGTTCTTTTAAGAAAAAAAAGCCTGCCATTTTTATATGTTTTTGCTTTTGAGGGGATTGCGAAAAGAGAAAAAAAAAGCCTTGCTTTTAGTGTTTGTACTGCTGCTGGCCAGAAAAAAACTCATTTTGAGATGTTGGAACAGATTGAGTGAAAGCAGGAAGTGCTCCTGCTGTCGTTCTGCGCCGAGACCTGGCCACAGCCACCTCATCCATCCCTCTGAGCTCAGCGAAGCTCACTCAGAGGGCCGCGAGACCCGGTGTCTTTCCGCTCACACCCCTCCCGTTTTCTTTCACAGCAACACGTCTTTATGTTAGAGACCCCTGCAACGCTTCACCGCTGCTAGCATGACACGTTAGCTTGTAATGTCCTTGTGCATAAAACCAGACCCACGTCCAGTTCAGATTGCTTTACCATTTGACCTTTACATTCTACATAGCCTTGAAGTCACAACATGCTTGCCTGAGATGCACCTTCCATTAAAGGACGTTGTGCCAAAAACAGCATTTTTTTTATCGCTGACCTTGACTTGAGTTGTAATTTGGCAGCCAAATATCCCCCACACCTAAAAAACAACATCTTACGCCCCTAAGCTGCAACATGTTTCCTAAAAATCACACTTAGAACCAGGAGTTGAATTTTACTTGTTCACATAGTCCGAGTTGTAACGGTTTGCTTGACCTTACACGTGTTCACAATCTGTGTCCTATAATTGGAGAAGTAGTATTATTTTTATGTTTCTGGTCTAAAGATGTTTGATCTCAGACCCCCTATGTTACAGATTTAACATCACTGGGATGTTTATGTTGAGGGGTGAAGCCTTTCAATAAGCCCAACTACAAAAAAACGGTGTATACATTTTAAAATGTACTTAAAAGAAGTTAATTTATAGTAAAAGAAAGAAAACACTGAAGCACAACTATGCCACACTATATAAAAAGTGCCTCAATAATTTGGGAGCATGCGAATGAGTTTGTCCACGTCGAACATTCTCCACCCAACATTAGCGATCAGGGACTCCACATCAAAGTGTCTTTCAAATATGTGCAAGTCAAGAACTGACACTAAACTGATCTGAATGCATCTCTAAAAACGTTTTTTTTTAAACAAAAGTTTCATTAATAATGTAAGCCTAAACCAGAGGACCACAGAGTGTAGCCTGTTACATTTACACAGCAGTGGAGAGAGAGGGCCAACGGTGCAGCCGGCCGGTAAACGAGGATGCATGCACGCTGAGGGAAGCTGCCAATGAGCTGTGGGAGGAAGGTGCAGTAAGACGATCCTCTTCCTCAGTCTCCAACCCACGCACGCCCATGCAATAGTCCTGTTACTCAGTGGAAGATGTCTAGATGCTGTGAAATCCTGTTTTTTAAAAAAATGTACTTGTTTAAATTCATTGTAATGTAATATATTCTTTGTTGAATGTAGTAATTAGGTATTTATGAATATATGGCTGTGATTTCAGACAAAAAAGAAAATAAAATACTTCAAAAATGTTAAACATTAACATTTGTGTATGCTTCATTGAACTGTCATAAAAAGCCCTTCCCAGAATGTTTTCTGCAGCAGAAATTCTCTCGACAAATCCTGATGCATTAGAAATACATTCATAAAGAAAAATAGAGAAATTATGGCAATTAAGAATGAGTATATTTATTTAGTTACATATTAAAAGCACAAACGATCAGCAATGGACTTAAATTACATTTGCATTTATCACAAACTGCAAGCAATAAAATAAAGATCTTCATCAAAAGAGGTAAAATCCCTCATTACTGGTTAAACTGGGTTCTAGGATGTTCCATCCAGTGGTGCAGGGCCTGGTTGGTAAGAACGCACTACTGTTTAATGGCATGAGCTCCGTCTGAAGACTCAAAGCGGCTACGAAGGCGTGGATGTTTTGGATTAGTAGTCCGTGAGCTGGCCCTTGCTGGACCCAGGCTGCAGGTTGGAGCGCAGCTTGAACATGAAGTTCAGAGAATCGAGAAGGAACTCCCGTGTGGTGTTGATCTCCATCAGGGTGAGGTTGTCCAGCTGCAGAGGGAAGGATGCAGAATGAGGCATGAGGAAGAAGAGGTGCTGTTCTGACAGATGACATCTACAAGTTATATATATACGTGTGTGTGTGTGTGTGTAGCTTTTGGTAAATTGAGTGCTTTAAGAGCTCAATATATATATTACCTCTACTTATGACCAATAAGCTGTGATACTATTTAAATATAAAATATCAACCCTGTTTGGTCTTTATTGTATTTATCAGAAGATTCTATGATTTTTGCTTTATTAAGTAATTGTACACACTTTGTTTTGAATCAGAAAAGAGTCAGGTTTATAAAAGTAAAAATTTATTTTATAAACAATTAAAACATGACTAGTTAACTAAGCATTTGCTGTGAGTGGACGGAACTAAATGTGATAGCTTCTACCACTGCTATGCAGACGACACCCAGCTCTATCTGTCATTTCCACCGGACGACCACACTGTCTCTGCAGGAGTATGAAACTGTCTCTCTGACATATCAAAATGGATGAAATCCACCATCTCCAACTCAACCTCTCTAAAGCTGAACTACTTGTCATCCCAGCAAAACCATCCACACAGCACAATATCTCAATCCAAAATGACTTCCTATCTCTGGCTCCTTCAAAGGCAGTTCGAAATCTGGGTGTTGTGATTGATGAACACCTGACCTTTAAAGATCATGTTGCCTCTGTTGCTCGTTCATGCCGCTTTGCGCTGTATATTAGTACAGTATCCCGGTTGCCTTCGTCATGGACTCCAGAACGCTTGCTTTGGCTTCCTTGTAGAGGAGGGGGACTTCTTTTTCTGTGAAGTGTTTTCGGTGAGGAAGTTTATAGCACGGCTCCATGGTGCGCACCACTAACCGAAACCCCCTGTTGTTCACTACTGAATACTGGCGTAGATCCGTCGCGATAAAAGTAGCTATTGCTTTTGTAATGCTCCTCGCCTTCTCCGAGTTCTTCGGTAGTTTGGAGACAGTCTTCAGGATGGAGAAAGAGGTCAAAGAGGTAGTGCCACTCACTAAACAGTCCGGGCGGTGAACGTTAAGGCTCCAGTTACGTGTTTTTATTTTTTTAGTACCGGCTTTGCAACAAAATGTTGATGTTATGTTTTTTTAAGCATCAACGTTCATTAATCGATGCCGAAACAACAGTAAAGCTTTTAGATGCATCGCCACATCGATTAATTGCACCCACCCCTAACATACGAAAGATCAGACCATACCTAACACAACATGCCACCCAGCTCCTGGTGCAATCTACTGTCATCTCCCGCCTCGATTACTGCAATGCCCTTCTAACTGGTCTTCCAGCCTGTACTGTCAGACCTCTTCAAATGGTCCAGAACGCAGCGGCGCGTCTGGTCTTCAATCAGCCAAAAAGAGCACACGTCACCCCTCTGTTCATTGAGCTCCACTGGCTATCGCTAGCAGCACGCATCAAATTCAAATTGCTAACACTAGCATACAAAGTCTGAGATGGTATGGCTCCCATCTACCTGAATCCTCTTGCTAAGGCTTACGTCTCGGCCCAGCCGCTCCGGTCATCACAGGATTGTCGGCTAGCAGTGTCTAAACCACGCTCAGGACAATCCAGACTCTTCTCATGCATCGTTCCACAAATGTGGAATGACCTTCCAAGCACTACCAGAACAGGGGCTTCCTTTTCAATTTTCAAGAAACTCCTGAAGACCCTGCTCTTCAGAGAGCATCTTCTAAACTAGCACCTTGCCTGCACCCGTCCCCCCTCTCTACTGTCCACTCCTTTGTTCCCTCCTCTCCATGACTGATGTCAAGTTGTTGTTGTTATTGTTGTTGTTAGCCTCAAGAGCAACATGCCGATTATCACTTGTAAGTCGCTTTGGACAAACGTGTCTGCTAAATACGTAAACATAAACTATGTATCAATGTGGTGTTAGAACCTCCTTATCTAGAAGAGCTGAGTCTGGATGTAAAAGAATTTGGTTTGCGCTACGCTATGAAGTTGCTATCATCAGAAGCACATCAGACGCAATCTTCACTGTGTTCTACCTCACCCTTTTGGAGACCCTTGTCGTGGATCCGGAGGTCAGAGAGGTCAGATGACCTTGGGGCACCCAGGTCCAGTGGATTGACAAGTACCGACTTCCCCAGTACCGAGATGTCACCAGACACACAGGCTGGACTAGCTTGCGTCTCAGGAGCAACTCTTAGGGAGTTGAACAATATCAGCTTTGTTCTGCAGGGACTGTTGTTCATCAGCTTCACAGGTGCACAAAGGTTTTGACGATGTGTCAAAATCTTTGACAGGGTGCACAGCCAATCAAAGGCTGACAGGCTTGAGAGATGTTACCAAGACAACTCAGAAACACGCCTTCTTTGACCGGACGTTCTGACTGGGTAAAAGACTATTTATGTGTCAGAGTTTAACGTAACCGTACTCGTTATTGTGTGAGTGCAGATGTTATGACCTCGCCATATAAACAAGCGGAACCACATTGCAATCATTGTAGACACAATATTCATTTCGCAATTCAATCATTGAGCACAGATTAATGGAACATTTCATTATAATATATTTATTATAAGTAGCAATAAACAAATGTTTATTTAATGATTATCTAGATTATTAGTTGTGGAATAGTTCATATTGACTTAGGAAATCATTCTTGGTTTAGCCACTGATCCGAGCTGGAGTGTTTTTGTGGAGGCCTTGGGGAAAGAAAGTTTATGTTTATTCATTTGGCAGATGCTTTTATCCAAAGCAACTTAAATTTATAACCTATAGGGCATGTTGTGATCTGTGGGGGAAAACCAGAGTACCCGGAGGAAACCCACGCATGCATGGGGAGAACACGCAACTCCACGCAGAAAGACCGCAGCCGAGTTTCATTTTGAGCATTTTTAATTCAGAGAGCCATTTGGGATTAATAAGACCTCATAAACATAGATAATAACTATACTGTCTTTTACGACAGGAAAATAGGAATAATCCTAAACATTGTTTTGAGCTGATCAGTTTCTATGATGACCGGTAATCCTGCAAAGAAGAAAAACATCAAGCTCCCCAGATGTTTAATTTACTAAATTATTCCACCGAATCACATGATTACAGCATCAAAAAAGTGCAACAATAAAATAATTGTGTTTTAATTCACGGTTTCTCTTGTAAAAAAACAAAACAGACGTGCTCAAGTGATTTTGTTGTTGTTGTGGGACATTTAATAAAATGTTATTTGAAATAATTCAACAAGAAAAATCTAAAAAAGAAGTTTCCAGATGTGATCTGAATTAAACCGGTGTATAACTACAATATAATCCTTAAAAGTCTGCATTACCTGGGCGTGAGCCTCCTGCTGATTGATGAAGCTGTCGGCGGACAGGCGTAGCTTGGCAATCCGAGTGTCCCAGATGTCTTTGACCAGTGTTCGGATTTCATCTGCTTTAGGAATGTTGTCAGAAGCACTACAGCAACACACACACACACACACACACACACACACACACACACACACACACACACACACACACACACACACACAAAACCATCAGCAGAGAGCACAACAGGATGGAAAGCTTAACGTTTGCATTAGTGACTTACTGGTTCAGTAGGAGTTTGGTGATCTCCATGTAGTACAGACTGGGAACGGGAGTGAAGGCATCTTCCTTTCTCTCCAGCGCTCGCATCTCTTCCAGTTTCTCTGTTGGAGCAAATCATTTAAAATCAGTATCATGTTTTTAGCTAATTATTTGCTAGGAACTGTTGATGAGATTATAAACCAATCTTGTGTTTAAATTCAAACTTTTAAGAGAAGTTAGAATTTACTAAATTCAAAAATAGAGAAGATAGTTCCATGTGTGAGTGAAGAGCACTCTTCTTTTAAAGGGGCAATGGACTGCTTTTATATCTGATTTTTTTAAATAGAAATATATAATAATTGCAACAATTATTATTGTTCTTATTTGCATCCGGGATTAAACCAGGGATAAAAAACTAACTCAACAGAGGACAGAAATCAGTGTTGTGTCCAGAAATCTAATTTTAAAAGTAGGAAAGTAGATATTGAGATACGAAATGTTCAAAAACAGTTGTAAAAGTTGATTGATTGATTGATTTTTATTTGCATAGATAAAGTAATTTCAGAATAAACTAATACAAGTAAGTATCACAATATGGCTTGAAAACATTAAATATACAGGGTAGCACAAAAAGTGTGACCCTAAAAACAGACAACCACAGTTTTAAAACATAACAATAAAAAGTATCCAAAACTGTTGAGAAATTGTGCCGTACACGCCAGAGCCCTTTAGGGGTTCTCAAACTGAGCCTTGTGACACTTTTACTGAAGTTAGTTTTCTGGAAACCTCTTTTTAATAAGAGGGATCGCGATGTTTAACCAGGGTGCCAAACTAAACAAAGAATCATTACCAACATCCATCCAGTCAGGAGGCAGAATCCTACATTTCTGTCGCTGCTTCAGGTTCAGAGCCAGCCACAGAGGAACATCCACGGACAGGCCGGGGTTAAAGGGTCCCAAGTCTCCCTGCGGACAGAAGTAAGGCTGTTCACGCGCCTCAGTAGTGACTTTAAATGTGTATTAACTCGAGATTAGCTTAATCTGCGCAATTTCTCTCAGACTTACCCCGATTAAAAAGATCTTGTCCAGGCTGAAATTGGGAATTATTTTGACTAACTCTTTCTCGGCTAAGAATTCAACTTCGGAAGGATCCATGACTTTGTTTTTGTTCGCTGAAGCCGACAATTCCCGCGCTGAAAATGTACGAAGCAAAATGCCAGGATTGGTCAGCTACGTCATCAAAAGAAAGTACCGTAGAGTAAAACCTGAAGTGCTACGAGTAATTTTATTTGTAGCGATTGTATTCGTTCTTTCAATTCATTGCATCAAAATAATGAGAACAGTGTGCTTCTGGCGTCAAAATCGTGAAGCTCCTGGCTCAACCTGACTATGACGGCAGCGATGGAACCTTGAATTTTAGTCCGGGCACTTCCGGAATGACAACTTCCGTATGAACTGCAGCTATAGCAGACTACCACCACTAGGCGGCAACTGTGAGCTACAACGGTTAAACCATACTTATTCTTCCATTTCTTTATTCAACCTTTATAGATCATGTAAGGCAAATATGTAATTCATCTTAAATGACATTCAAACAGGGAATTAAAAATATTAATAATAATAGAATTATTGGAAGTTTTCATTATTCATATATAAACCCGTAACCATTATCTTTAATACAATTTAGGGATTTTAGACACTTGTAATTAAAAAAAAATTAAAGTTGGGGTAATTTAAATATTCTTTGCTTATGTTTGAACATTTTGGCAAACAGAGGACCAAGTTATAACTATCTTGTTCCAATAGTAACAGTTGTCTCCTTAAATAGAAATATTTTTATTTGAAATTATATCCAGCCAGGATTAATGATTGACCTGCAGTAAATGACCCGTTGTCTCAAGTATTATCATCAATGTTTAAGCATTTTCTCAGCAATTCCTTAGAAGGATAAACGGCATTCAAACATTTTGTCAATTAGACTTTTGGTTGACTAGGAAGTTAGAGCTCAAATATACTTAGTTTATTGATACATTTAAAGTATGTTGTTCTTGTTCATTTTACAGGGGGATAGGTGTTCAGGAAGACAGTGTCTAGTAAATTGGTTTGTGCTTTTTCTATCAATGAGGGATATTCCCTGGATAGAAACTGGGCTTTACTGCCGGTTTATTGGTGTTCAATAATGTTTTTGGTTTTGAAAAGTAATTATTTTGGTAATTCTCTCAGCAATGTTGTGAAATCTGATTTAGGATGACTGAATTTACGTTTTAAACAGAAGTTATTATATATAAGCAGTTCACTGTTCCTCCTCGTACGTATATTAGTTGAATGAAAACTGATTTATTGAAGAGCATCTTTGGGATTTTGGCGTCCTCAAGTGGCGAGAAGCGTGAACTACACTTGTTCTGTTAAACCATCAAAGTTTTAGCTTCATTTCAGTGATGTTGAAAATAAATCCGTCTTTGTTTCTGTCCTTTGAGAATATTAATATGATGGCGGAATAGAAAACGGAACAAAAATAATTAAAGTTACAAAATAGTGGAAACACTTCCTGCAAATTATTTCAAAATAAAACGCTACAGCATTTTGGTGTTGGCAACAGAGGAACTCACTCGAACAGTCTTGTTCTCTTATCTAAAAACACTGTTAAAACTGCATTTTTGTAACGATGTTGAACAGAATGTTGTGTGGCGCAAAGCACAAGTCCCTACGGCGACTTTTTTCAGCTTTGTTGAGATGAGGCTGAAATGTTCTCTTCCAGTGTAGTTCTAGCTTGTCGCCACTGGAGGGCAACATTTCCCCTCCTCTTTGACACCAACCAGTTTGCAGCGCTGTAGCTAGAGTGTGTGTAGCACGACAGTGTGTAGTTCAGATAGATGAACTATTTATTTAGCTTAAGAAATTGGAAATGTGGCATGAGAGCTGTAAAAACAGTCAAATACGGGTTTCTCACGCTTGTTGCTTAAGAGTTGGCAGTGAGACAGATTTAAGAGTACAACCAATACAAGACTTCTCTCTAGATGTTTGCACTATCAAGTCTTTATTTTAATGTCACATTCTTGAAGAAAAAAACTTTATCACAAACTGACATAAAATGTCGCATTAGTCCTCGTTCTACCAGTTATCTGTACCACATGACCTTCACACACAAGCTGCTGATACATAAACAAATGAACACAACTCTTAAAAAAGCACATTAATCCAAAACTACCATCAGTGAGCTACAGCTCTGGAGTCACTGTAATTATTTCCCAACCCTCTTAAAATGCCAAACCCATCAAATTAAAGACAGATGTTTTACACACAATGAAGGAATTTGATCAGAACTTCATTTCCCATTCAATCAACGAAACTTGTGTTCAAAACTTCCACCAGGTGAAAAGGGATTTCGAGGTTCTGTCTCATAGACCGTAACCGTCGACATATAAACATAACCGTAACGTAATTATTCAAATGTAAATGCAAAACTAAATTATCAGACTTCATTGACCAGAGAAGACTTAAGAATAAACCATCCAGAACAATGGGCAGCATGGCAATGACAATAAGTAATCACATATTTGAAAAGCATTGGCATTAATATTTTAAAGTCACATTTTTAATTCAAGCGTCTCTTTTTAATGCAACTAAAACCTCAAGTCACCCAACACCAGCAGAAGAACTTCAGTTCTTGTGTGTGATCTCAGCGTTGTTATGATAGCTACATTTCTGCAGCTTCAGACCAATGTGTTAATTTTATTTAACCAAATTTTAATCATGTAAAACTCTTCATGTCTAGTTGATTTAAATTTGAGTTATATAGATCTATTACTCTAGAATCTAACGGAAAAACAAATTTATCATTTAGGCTTAGCACCTTCATCGCCTATAAATCGCCCGGTAAAGATGAACACAGGCCACTGGTGCACATGTGGCGCCTGAACGTGGGAGAATTTTGGCCCGCGTGATCGCTCGTCTGCATGTTTCTTCAGCGAAGACACTTTGAAGACTATGTGCTACCTGGTATGTAGCATCATGCAGACTAAAATGGCAGCGACATTTGAGGGTGCGCCATGTTGCTCTGAAGACTTCCAAGTCTCAACAAAGATCCAGGACAGATTTGTTAATGACGGGGTTGGTCCAGTCATTTCTTAAGTCATCCAAGTGATTGTCAAAGTCAATCAAGTTCTCGTAAGACCTGCCCACCAGCAGAGCAGAGGTGATCTTCTGTGCTTCGCTCCAGTCCTCAAAAGAACCCCTAGGAGATAAAAACACAAATAGATCCATTAGTTCATCATCTCTTTATTTAGTTTGCTTTAAACTTTGTAAGTTAATGGTCAAACATTTAGTTTATATGCAGAAGACATCAGCTTTCCACTGGGTACGTAAGCCTGCAAGCTCCTCTCCCACCATGAGCGTTTCAGATGCAGAACGGCAGAGAAAGTGTTCCATGCAGCTTGCATGGCGCGACTCCTGCAGTGCGCTCAATAACAAGCGGGGTTCTTTATTTTGTGTTCACCTCGGCTACGGAGGTTTCACAGGTATTGATGCACTTTTTTTTTTTTAATTAAGTAAAGCTTCACATGACTTTTATTTTGAAAGTTTCTGAATGTTTTAGTATGGCCCGATTCAAACTGCAGAGCTTGACGTGTTCTGGAAATGTAGCAGGTGAAAAATTTAATCGAAGTGTACATTTCGCAGAATGACACGTCCAAAACGCTTGCACGTCCAGTGGGAATGCGCAATCAGACGCGTACATTGTTACTTCTCTGTTTCTCCACTTGTTTTCATGATGATCATAAATGACCACAATGGGCTCTGAACAGCTCACTGTTAATCTGCTGTTGTCCACCTGCAGAATCAAAACAAATAAAATCACACATCCGTATCAGGAAACAGGAAAGGTATGGATATTTTTGCATTATTTGCAGAAATATGTCTAATACACAAATGGTTCTTTTGTTCCAGGACAGTCAACATTTGTACGACTTTTCAAGCAGCGGATCTCTAGATTCTGATTGATTAATGTGTTGTACAATAATTACAAGTCTTATTTAAATAACTTTACCATAACAATGGCAGCTTCGCTGAAGTTCTCGGTGATCCTAGCAGCCACTTTTTCTGCAACTTGGTTTGGTCTAAAGAGATTAGCACAAATGAAACAGTGAAGGGACTAATGTGAGGTATTTGTGGGAATGGTTTGTTAAAGAACAAAAGACAGAAGAAACTGTTTGTACTTTGAATCCTTTTTCCGTTCATTGGCTTGATAATATCCAGCAATGATATAATTGTTTTCTTTACACCAAGTGTCGATCTGAGAATAAAAACAAACAGGTCAACATGTAAAACAAGAGGGCAACGGCAGTCACAATAAGTAGACTTCTGCGAAAGGGAAATATTTTCCACTGAAATTTAAATCTATTGAAGTGTATCTAAGAATTACCATCGCCGCATATTTTCAGTGCCTGAAAAGACGGCTCACAAAATGTTTTGTTGTACTTAAAAAAACAAACTATGTTTGACCTTAATATTAATTTTAGTGGCATAGTTTCATTTTTGTTTATGACAAAACATAACATCAGTCTAGTACATAAAGTCTTTAATAGTTCCCCTTTCTTGCAGGGCTAAAAAAAACCTACAGATGTGTGAGAACCACATTTAACATTCATTACACATGAAATCAATCAGCAAAGTGAGCTTTAAAGTTTTTAAATGAATAGTTTCTGGGTAGAAAAGTACTGATCGTCATAACTTCTGCATTTGATCTGGAAACATT
Source organism: Nothobranchius furzeri (assembly GCF_043380555.1). NCBI lineage: Eukaryota > Metazoa > Chordata > Actinopteri > Cyprinodontiformes > Nothobranchiidae > Nothobranchius > Nothobranchius furzeri. Next base: position 57,277,137 of record NC_091749.1, read on the forward strand.
TTTAGTAGTTCTGCCTTTCTCAAAACAACCAGAAATAACTGTAAATGTGTCTTTTTGTTTTAAAGCTTACACGACTTCTCAGTTAGTTTACAATTTTCCGTTGATCCAAACAATAACATTAGCCATGTTGGAAAATGCATGGTGAGTAGGGCGGATCAATTTACAAACACCTGTCAGAGAAAGTCAGAGCCTTTCAACAAACTAATGAAAGAGACTGATTCAACTAAGTTCAAACAATGCACGTTTAAACAAATTATCAACTAAAGAAAACAAAAAGGTAACGTTTACTTCACAAATACTAACCAGCGTCAAAGCTACTTCTAGCATTGGTGCCAGAGCGAGAGTACCGTGAAACAGAGGAACACAGTCCACACACAAAACTGGAACTCCGTGGCCGTCTTTCTTCTTCTCCTTCGATTTTTCTGCTATTAGCAATCCATTCACGGCACAGTGCGGATATTTGGCAGTATGTAAAAGCATTTTGCAATACGCCTGACTTGTCAGTTGAATAGGCATGTTGTTTAGGATGAGGCAGGTCCTGACAAAGTAGGAGAGTTGCTAGTTACACGATAAAATAGAGCTTCTGCCACCGTTAGCTAGCCTTACTTCTCATGCCCGAAGAAAAGTATACATTTACCACTACAGTCTCAGAATATGTGGTCTGAGGAACAACATTTCACACGCCGAATTTACCGATACTGTTATAGGAATTACAACTGCCGTCTTTTTGTTAAACTAATAACTCGTGTCCGGATAAAAGAGCTAATCGTTCATCCACCTTCCACTCTTTAGTACCACCGGAATTAACGTAAAACTCGATTGGTTCCGCGCACTTTACGTACTTCTAGTTTACGTACGTGACGTGTATCCGTTCAGAGAGATCCACTTCCAACGCGGAGGAAGGGAGACGCTGCAGGTCGTATGCGTTTTTAGCAACTATATCGTTTGAACATTACAAACACTGTTACACAAGTCACTTTTAAATTAAATTGTAATACTATTAATGCTGTGACTCGAACTACACTGCAAAATAACAGGAATAGACAGTTTCACACGGTCACTGTGTCAGAGCGGATCGGAGCTAGGAAGAGCTAACTTCTCGGCTAGCTACCGTTAGCAATAAAAATAAAATATGTAATATGTGTTTATACTGATTTCACAAAGCCTTGGGTATTTCGCCATGAATTAATTTTATTAATCTGTGTGAAACTAAAACAATAGTGAAAGTTTGCGTTTAAGAAGCAGAAGTGTTTCATAGACATTTCACCGGGCGCTGTGACCTTGTGTTTGTAGCTAATGCTAACATTAGCGTAGTCTCATAGGTAAACGTGAATCTTTGGATTGTTTGCACATCTCCAACAACATGACTACATGACTTTAGCAAAAGGTGTTTTATATGCGTCACTGTTAACATAATGTTTGGCGCCTACCTCACCTTTTAAGAATTACTGAATAAAATATGGTCACAGAACACAAATTTTATGTGTTGCACACCATCAGTGTGTGTGTGAATGGATGAATGATACACTGTAGTGTAAAGCGCTTTGGAGTCCTTACTCTGAGAGGCGCTATACAAGTGCGGGCCATTTATTGTGTTTACTAATGCGAAACGTGTTTTACTATTTACAGCTTCTACGTTTATTTCTATACTTTGGTATCAACATGGTTTTTATAGACTGTATGGTAAGTGTTTGATTTATTTCATATATTAAAGTTTTTAATTTTATCTACAGGATGCTGACAACAAGAGCCCTTACCCTTATTGGCAAACGTGCCATTTCTACATCTGTCTGCTTACGTGGAGGACATGGTATGTCAAATAGGCATAAACAGCTGCAGGTTTTTCTACAGTCTAAATGTTAACAAGTAATGTTCAAATTAAGTCTACTTCAGTATATGCTGAGTGTAGAAGCTTTTCTAAAATAAATAGGAAAATGATGCACACCATTATGCATGGTATAGATTTGTTCTCCCCAGCTCCAACACACTTGATTCAGAGAAATAAATGGTCTAAACGTAGTTTAATAAAGTAGCAGAAGCTTTGCAGTAGACTATCAATTTCAACCAGGTGGGAAAAGCAAGAAATGGTAAACACGGAAACTGTTGTAGGAAGTAGTTTTTATTTTTTTTAATAATTGACACACCTCATATCACATCCACAGGTTGGAATAATTGTCACATTATAGCTGAATGGTTCTTTGTTTTACAAGTTGAGCCAGTGAGGGTTACAGGAGGACAGGTTACAGTGTTTTCCCTGCCACATTTTGTCACGATAATTAAAGCTTTTTTTCCTTAGTATTTCTCTTATCCAATGGCACCATCTAGTGGCTGACAAGCGTATCACACAAAACCGCTGTTCCTCTGTTTTTTTAAGATGGCTACTTCACATTTCTGTTTATAAATGTGCTTCTGTAGCCGACAAACCGAGCTAAAACATGCTGTTTTAAGAGTATTCTCATGTCATGTTGTACTTTCATATATTTATATTTTAGAGATTTACTTGTCTGTGAAAAGTTCATCAACTCTGCATCAGCCGAGGTATTCCTTAAATGTGAAGCGTCTAAGTGGTAGTCTAACGCTATTGGTTAGTTCTGGTCAGTTTCCTATTGCACGGAGCTCTGCCGGGCAGGGGGCGTGCTTAGCAAAAAATAAATAAAATAGATGTATTGCTTATATTATATCACAGTACTAGGGCTGGGGGTAAACGATTATTTTTAAAACGATTATTCTGACGATTATTTTATCGAATAGTCGACTATTCTAATGGCTATTTAGAAAATTAATCTAATGATTATTTTTCTATTGCACAATTAACAAAAAACATAAAATCTCAAATAAATTCCTCAAAAAATTGATAAATTCTTACTGTAAGAGAATAAACACTACAGGCCTTCCATTTTGTATAACACTGCTTTTATTGTGTTGTGGTTGGTTATGTTCTGGTGACGTGTAGAACTTTGGAGTGCAGGCTGCTGCCTGAGAGGTGGTAGAAGATGGAGTGTCTCCATGCTGCTTTGTTTTGGTCACTTATGTGCGTGAGGCGAGTGGTCTTACGGGTTAAACCAAACTCAGGTGATATTTTACACTAAACCGAAAACCCACAACACTCTAAATTTAATAAAAGGGAGATCTACACCACAAAAAAGATGCACTCTAAACCAAAACGTAACAGCTTATCCCAACGCAAGAAGCTGTTAGCGAAGATGCTAACAGTAGCTTTACCAACATTAAGTTCAAGTTACCAAGTTTAAATAAACCAAAAACACCCAGCAGCAAACAGACCAGCATGGAGGAGAGACTGCTACCACCAAAACAGCTCTCCTCATGTCTGAAAGAAGCTCCTTAATGAAGGGAGAAGCGCTCCCGGTGATTTTCTACATCTGCGATAGACACGAAGCAGCGCATCTGACCCCGGAAGTTGTTGTCCGTTGCCGGGAGACGAAGGGGCAAAACAGGAAAATAATCTAGTAGTGGACGGACGTTGTTCCGGGTCTTCGGTATTTGGCGGAGATGTTAGTGAAGGCGGAGAAGAGGGCGAACTAGAGGAAAAACAGGCAGATTCCTCCTCTATTCACAAACTCCTGGGGATGCAACAAGTGGGCGCGGTGCGTCGACTACCGGATCTGACGTCGACAAATTTTTAGAATCGAGCCGTCGACTTTGTCGAGGCTTCGCTACAGCCCTACACAGTACATGACAAGATAACCACTTTTACGGATTTCTGACAAATTATACATAATTTCTGAAAGAGGAAAACTCCGGAAAGCAGCTTTAAAACTTGGTACTGTCACTGCCATTCCAGTGTTTGTCTTGTAATGCTTACAGTTTACCAAAAAACAAAAACGGAGACATTTCCTAGGTTGCACAGATGTGCCTATATTAAAAAATAATTCCCAACATTAAAAAATATATATTTTAAATGGTAGCATTCTGAAGCTCTGTAATAAATAAATGAAGATCACATGTGAAGAATTCGATAAACTTTAATTATAACTGATGCTTACAAAGCTAATATTAAGTGACTAAAGCATGTATGTAAAGTATTTTTTACTGTATACAATAGTAATTCACTATATTCAGATTTAGTTAAAAATAACACTAAGTAGTAAACTGGCATGCTATTTTTTTTAGTTCAAATTGTACCAGAAAATAAAACAAACAGCTTTGTCCAAGTTGGTTTCAACATTTGAACAAGAAAACATGTTAATCAGACAATAAAGGTCAAGTTCACTAAAAACCCATATTTTTTTTACTTATGATCTTTTTTTTACTTATGATCAATTAAATTCAAGTTTATTTATTCAGCGCCAAATCACAACAAGAGTCGTCTCAAGGCACTTCACACAGTAAACATTCCAGTACAGTTCAGTTCATTAAGCCAATCAGTAAAACGTTTCCTATATAAAGAACCCAGCAAATTGCATCAAGTCTCTGACTAGTGTCAGTGTCTTTACAGCAGTCCTCATACTAAGCAAGCATGTAGCAACAGTAGAGAGGAAAACTCCCTTTTAACAGGAAGAAACCTCCAGAGGATCCTGGTTCAGTATGAGCAGCCATCCGCCATGACTCAATGGGGATCGGTTCCTCTTGATTTTAACATGTAGGCTAAAAGTGAAATATAGTGTTCTACCCCCATTTCCTGCAATGGCCTTTGAAAATAGATGGGGAAATGCTTGGATTAGAAAAGCCAGTGACATTTGCATGTCATTAATTAGCATGCTTCGACTCACCCATCTTGGCTCACAATGGCGAAGGTTGAGTCCAGGCTAGTGGAAGCAAACCATTAGCATTAGCAATACAGCAAAACTCCTTCAGGCTTGTTATTTTATTGAGATAAAACATCAGCATTGCAAAGCAAACAGTGAGTGGTAGAGTTGTGTTGATGGTAGCTGATCAGAGACAAGATGTCCAAACATTAGGAAATAAGACTCAAAACCTGTCGTCAGAAGCTCACTTCTCCTGGCTCACTTATAGTTCCTGAAACAGGAGCGCCAGTAATCTTTTTCCCCCCAGATTGACTCGCAAGGCACTTACACTAGAGATCACTACAAAGGTGTTGGAACAAAACAAGTGAACTTGTTTCTTCATATTCGGATGTCATCTGCGGTCAAATGCTTGCACTTCCTCCTTTAATCAGAGTCTTTCTAATGTAAGTGTCAAAAGGAGACATTCAATGTCAGACTCACTTTAGCAGTTGTTATCTTCATCAGGTGTTGCTAAGGTGGAGGACTACACTCTCCCTTCCTACTTCGACAGGCGGGAGATCCCTCTCCCTGACATTGCTTATGTGCAGAGCCTGACTCCTGAGCAGAAGTCCCTGAAGGAGAAGGAGAAAGGCTCCTGGGTTGCACTCTCCAATGACGAGAAGGTTGCATGTAAGGTTATGTCTTTGTTGGTTTAACTTTTTCGTTTAAACACTTGAGAAAGCCTTTGTTTTTAGACTTGTTTTCTGTGTGTAGTGTATCGCATCAGCTTTAAAGAGAGCTTTGCTGAGATGAACCAGGGTTCAGCAGAGTGGAAGACTGTGGTTGGAGGCATTATGTTCTTCATTGGTTTTACTGGCCTGCTCGTTCTTTGGCAGAGACATTATGGTAAATATAAACTTGTGTTCTCTTACTCAGCCATCTACTCTCATAAAAAACCAAATTGCTAGTTTTATTTTAGTGTCAGTGTTCACTGACTTGTAAATACTTTCTCTGTGCAGTATACGGGCCCGTCCCACACACCTTTGATCAAGAATGGAAGGAGAAGGAGCTGCAACGAATGCTGGACATGAGAATGAACCCAGTTGAGGGCCTCTCATCCAAGTGGGACTACGAGAATAAGCAGTGGAAAAAGTAATGGGACCACAGAGCCATGACACTTGATTGAGGCAGAGCCATCTCAAAGATATCAGAATACCTTGATTCAGAATTTTGTTTGTTCATACCTGCAATCTGTGTATTTTGGAAGAGCCCTTCCTCCTAAGGTCCACGTGTATAGCAGAATAAACCTCGTCAAACCAATCAGACGTCTTCTGTTTTGCTTTTGGAGATGCACAGAAAGGGTGAAGTAAAAAGATGAACATGTCTCTTAAGATTTCTTTGTTTAAATACTATATGTTTTATATGGGGAAACTGAATTATTCAACAGGATTTTGTGGTATTTTGCTTTATTGTGTGCTCACCAGCTTTACTACAGAAGCTTGATTTTATTGAATCATATGCCATGTTTTAGTCATAATTGGCCAACAGCAAAAGTGTACATTTAGAATAGAATGGACTATTGATCCCACAGTGGGGAAACTCACTTATTACAGCAGCTCCAACACTTAAGAGAATAACGGGAAGAAAAATAAAAGTACATTTATATACACGTAGGCAGTAATCAAGTATTGTAACCTTTGATCACTAAAAACTACAAATACAAATGAAAAACTTTGGTTCCAACACAATGTTGCTCACTGTAAGAGACAGACATGCAATGTAAATCTGATATTGCAGAAGCACTGAACCTATACTGAATAATGCATTGGTGTTCTTGTGTACCAGGATAATGCCAGTACAGCTTAAACTGAGGAGTTGTACACTTCATGCAGAGGGGATGAAAGATCTACGGTAGCGTTCTGTTTAACATGATGTCTCAGTCGGCCTCTGAAGGAGCTGTCCATGGTCTCCACAGTGGGGTGAGATGGTTTCATACGTCTCCTCAGCTGTAGCAGTGGGCAACTCAGAACCGATCTAGCTCTGTGAACTAGCTTGTTCAGTCTCTTCCTGTCTGTCAGAGCTGCCTGCACCCCAACCCCAACAGACCACAGCAGAGTGGATAACACAAATTTCATTAGATTAATAAATTGGACAGTAAAACTTATAAAATTTACATCAAAATACATGTTTCCTTGCAAAGATTTATATTTATGTGACTTAAAAAATATGGTTTATCTGAAAATTGAAATGAATTTACTGTTAATGGTAAATCTACACGTGGAGTTCTATGACAGCTTTAATAAAATCTAATCTGTGGGGGTTTAGGAATCTTGTCTGATAGATGACGGGAATCCACGACGTGGTTAATTTTCAGTCTTTTTTCAAACTGAAGGTCGGATTCAGGATGAGTACGCCATATTGCGATTACGTAATCGGACAACCCAGTTGTTTCACGTCAAAACAATCCGGAAGACGACAAGGCGTGATGGAGCTGTTGGAGCCGAGTGGAACGGTCTGAATTTACTGTAGCTGTTTAGACAGAACAACGGAAAGTTGTTTAAAAGAACTCAGCGAAGATTAGCAGCTTGATGAGCGTTAGACTTAAGGTCCTTGCTAAATTAACACTTCTCAGCTGATCGAGGTGTTAGAGTTCATCTTAAACTGGTCCAGAGTAACCATGGGAAATGGAATGAATAAGGTCAGTTGTGTTTAGTTTTTCTGCCCAGATGTTATGCTGTTTGTGATCAAACTAATGCCAAATAACTGGGTAAAGCCTTTACGTTTCCATTGTCACGTATTTTGGTCTCTGCCATTGTAACAAACAGTCCAAAAGGACCACTTCAATGCAGTTGTTTGGACGTTTTATTAACGTGCACGATCAAAACGATTTATTTAATAAATGTCATGTTTATTCATACCAATGTAAAAAGCTGCTTTGTTTAGCTTTACACACTTGCTTTACACCCATTAAAACAAAAACAACTGCCCTACCAGAATCAGGAGGGTTTTTACAGTCGTGTGTGCAAGACATCATAATAGGAAATTGCTCAGATACTTGGTGCCCAAAAGAAATCCAAAAATAAGAGATAAGCAAATATAGGAAGTAAGAATATAATCATGATAAGATAATAAAGTGGCAATAGTTAGAGAAACGGCTACTATAATATATACAGTGCAAGCCAAAAGTTTGGACACACCTTGTGTTGCCTTAATTTTCATGACCATTTACACTGGGCGATTCTCACTGAAGGCACCAAGACTGAAGAACACATATGGAGTTATGTACTTAACCAAAAAAGGTGAAATAACTGAAAACATGTTTTACGTGCTATTTTCTTCTAAAACGCCACCCTTTGCTCTGATTCAATTCAATTCAAAAATACTTTATTAATCCCGGAGGGAAATTAGAGTTTCAGTACACACAATTCTGAGATCATACATACATACATACATACATACATACATACATACATACATACATACATACATACATAGAAACATGACAAGAATTGGTGACTGTGGTCATTCGCAACCTGAGTCACGCTACCGTAATAGATCTAGAGGGTTTATATGAGGATGGAGTCAGGGGGAGGGAAAAAAGCACTTCAGAGTTACCCTCAACAGAGAGGGCAGCTTTGCAATGCAAAAAAAAAAAATAAAAACACCTCAGACAGATATGCTCACAGACTTCAGACATTACACAACATAAGTGTCCACTAGGTGGGGAGGTAGGGTAGGGACTCTCCTCACTTCAGTGCGTGCAGCCGCATGGAGCAGCGCTCATCACCTCCGTTTGGACAGGGGAGTGAGATTAATGGGTTAGAAAGCACAGTGACTTCTAGATACGGTTCCACGGCCTTCAGCAGTCGCAGTCCCGCCCAGGCTGGGATAGGGAGAAAGAGTTTCCATAGCGACAGCAGCATTCCACATTTCTTCTGAGGGGAGTTTACACTTCAGCCTCACAGGCTTCAAGGGCACCAGATTCAGATTAGAATTGTTTGGGGACAGATAGAGATCATTTCCTCTCTGCCATAATGTTCTGTTGGTCTTCAACCCCTCTAGATCCAATAATGGCGTAATTAATCTATCCCAATCAGTGCTGATCTGTCAAGTCTCTCCTTGATGGAATCCACCTTCTGTGCCAGAGCCTGAATCTCAGCCAAAGTTCCAAGCTTACGACTCATCTCAACAATTATGAGTTTGTGCGTTCACAGTGCGATGCATTCCATCCCTGAGCTCCGGGATTGAGACAATATTCCTTGAAAGCTCTTTAATTTTCCGGTAAGCCAGGTAACCGCTCAGGCCAAACAGCAGGGATCCCGACACCAAAACGACGAATATCCAGACATCTTCAGAATCCTCTACAGACAGTTGAGAGAGGCATATCAGGTTCCACTGTTTCCAGGAGTCCATGATATATCCAGCTGGCTCTGTCCCAGAGGAGCATCCGGGAGCCCCGTCTCCCGTTCTCATCGTTGAAAAATTTTGTATCAATCGCGTTGAGAGCAGGGGCGGATTTAGGACTGAAGAAGATCCGGGGCTTAACACACACGCGCGCGCACACACACGCGCGCGCACGCGCACACACACGCATGCGCGCACACACACGCATGCGCGCACACACGTGACACGCACTAGTCAACATCATATATATTTGTCTTGTACCACATAATGTTTAATCTGAGGCTACATATTCAGCATATTCAGGGCAGAGTATTGTTCCTGTTAGTGTTTAGTGTGAGATGATAGTGAATATTCCCTTTCTTTCTCCAACAACTTTACCTGATAGTAAGCTAACTTTAGGCAAACCAGCAGCACAACAAATATTTTCAAATAAGACTCACAAACCTGAGTCAACACCAGTCTCATCAGAGCTTGGGTTCTGTCGTTGTACTTTTGGTCTAAAAAAACGTCCTTATATCCATCTTCACTCATGCGTTTCAGACAGACTGCAGAAGCCAGCTGCTGAAGGGCTTCTCTTCAGTCTCAGATAAACTGTATACTGACTAAGTAGCCTAGTGGTAGAGTGTCTGCCCTGAGATCGGGAGATCAGGGGTTCGACTCCTGGTCGGGTCATACCAAAGATTTTGAGAAAAATGGGACCCAATGCCTCCCTGCTTGACACTCAGCATTGGATTGGGGTTGGATTGGGGGATTAAACCACCAAATAGTTCCCGAGCGCGGCGTGTCTGCAACTCAGGGGATGGGTCAAAATCGGAGAATAAATTTCACCACACACCTGTGTGTGTGACGACTAAATGGGACTTTACAAACTACTGCCAGCTGCGCCCTCTCTGTGTGACTTTGGTACTGCATGTTACTTCCGCGATTTAGATCCGGGGCTTATCATGAAAGATCCGGGGCTTCAGCCCAAGTAGCCGGGCCTAACGCCGCCCCTGGTTGAGAGACCAACTGACCAGATCCATTTTTAATTATTTCCAGTTTCCAGAAAAAATGCAGAAAGCGCCGTGCACACAAAGACAGGACAAAGAGCCTTGGGATGAGGAGGGAGGGAGAGGAGAAAAAAAAGCGTCTACTTTCCAAGAGCCGGAGCATTCTCTAGATGAGCTTCTAGTCCTTCAAGAATGTAAAAAAAAACAATTTCAGACTATCCCTTTGAAGAAAATAGAATGTAAACATGTTTTCAGTTATTTCACCCAATTTGGTTAAGTTCTTAACTCCACATGTCTTTGTTCAGAGTTTTGATGCCTTCAGTGAGAGTCTCCCATTGTAAATGGTCATGAAAGTAAAGAAAACACAGTGAATGAGAAGGTTATATAAACTTTTGGCCTATACTGTACAAGACAGTGTAGGTACTATTCAAAGCGGAACAGTTCAGGTACAAACTTTTTTAACTGTCAGGGCTGTAAACACTAAAAAATCTCAAAAAGTAACGAGCCTTGTTCTAATACAAGATCAAAATAACCCAGAACACCCAATGGACTGCACTTGGTGAAACCTGAGAGTTCCAGGACCTAAACCTCTGCTGACTATAAGGAGCAGAAATGCCCATCTCACATTTAATAAAATAACACTTGATGAGCTTCAAGATACGTGGACTGATGAGATAACAGTGGAACTTTTCTGAAAGCTGTCCATTAAAGCTGATGTAAAACTTACATTGCATTCAGAGATAGAACGTCATATCAACAGCCAAACATGGTGGTGGTAGTGTCATGGTTTGGGGCTGTGCAACAATTCTGCAAAGGGTGGCGGGGGGAATCACCTACAGTTATAGGGAGCCTAAGTCACGCCCATCTACTTCCAGACCATGGGTCCCCGGAAGAACGAAAAATCGAATGCAAGTCAATGGGGCTAAAAAGGCTATTTTCTAATTCCGCTTGTCTTGTGCCATGGATTTCACATATGATGTCAGTAAATTTTAAAGACACATTTTTACATCAAGAACGTGCTATTTTTGAACAGGGGGAACCACTATTTTAGATTTTGTGTGAAAATAAGTCCAGGGCTACAAATGCGCTTCACGAAAGTGACGTCATCGAGTCAGACATGGAGAAAACAGGGGGTACAGGGCTGTACGTTCAGCAAACCTCCCACAGGAGGAAAGAACCACCATAAATCTGGTCATTTGGTAAGTAGCAGCTACGTTATGGGAGAGGAGATCATGTGGTGACATCACACATGCGACGTGCCAATTTCTGGTGTGTAGTTATGCTAAGTATGAACTTTTACAAGCTGATGAGTCTCAAAGTATGTGACAGGCGTACTCGAAACACCCATCATTACTTTTCATTTAAATTGCAGTACAGCATATGGGCAATCCAGGGTCTAAGGCAAAGTGGATAAGGAAATAGCGTTTTTAGCCCCCACTTGCATCAATTTTTTCCTTCTTCCGTGGACCCATGAGCCGACCGGAAAGAGAGGAGACTTACTTATGATCAAAAACGATTGTGTGATTTAAAAAAATAAAAAATAAATAAAGGAGGTGAATACTTTTTCACAGAACTGTATGTACAATACTAATACACCACATTTTTTTTATCACCTTTTAAAAATGAACTGTGATTTTCTTTATGAGGATTAATACACCAAAATAAATAAATGCAGCATGTGTTTATTTAAAAAAAAATTTTATTTTAAATTATTTTTCACATTTATAAAGTGAAGTTTGGCAGGGTAAATCCTCATTATTCGTAGTGCTCGTGTATCCATGATGATAAATTATTTACTGGTAACATGCAAAATGTCATTTTAAATACAGTAATTGGAACAATAAGCCACATCTCAGTAGAATCAGTGCATTAAGATCAGCAAATATTAATCAAATATAGCCCTTAAATAATCAGGGTGCATCCGTCACATAATTTATCTGTGTGAATAGGTATCGGGGGGGCCTCATTTATCAACCGTACTTACGCACAGAGCTGTGCGTATTTCGTGCGTAGGCACAAATTTACGCATTGTGTTGTATTTACCAATTTGTACTGCGAGTGAACAGTTTCCTAAATATAGAACAGCTCTGACCATGCGTAGGAACAGCATCTAGTGGTAGAGGGGGGAACAGCAGTTTTGAAGGTCTCAGTCATCCACGCGTGTTTCTCATCCACACATTATATTTACCCAGTATGTATGTCAGTGGAAAAACGGCTTTTGTGCATTATTGGTGCTAAAACCAACAAAAGACACATGTGACTGATGGAAATCTGACATTAAATCATGACTAATCTGTGTTATTTGAAGATGTAACAGAGCGTGCACACTGGAGGGAACGCATTCTCAATGAGGGAGAAATCCTTCTGCTGTGCTGTGATTTGGGACCCTTTGAGACAGACAAACCTCGCAAGTCCGATTCCAGTTCATATTTTATTTTACAACCACGAGAACCCGCCAGAACCACCTCCTGCTCCCCGGTCATACATGCAAGCAGACTGACAGCTCAGAAGAGGCTGAGGCAGCACTTTCAGACAACATTTCCAAATAAAACTAACTCCAAACAGAACGACTCCATAAGTGTAAATGAGAACCCGTTACTCTACGATTTTTGCCTGCTGGTGGTCGGAGGGACTGGTGGCTCTAGTGCTCGGCAGCCTCGCCACAGTTCGCCCCAGGGCAGCTGTGGCTACATCGTAGTTCATCCCCACCAGCGTGTGAATGGGTGAATGAGTGATTGTGTTGTGAAGTGCCTTGGGGGGTTCCAGGACTCTAGAAGGCGCTATCTCAAATACAGGCCATATACCACTTATCAAATTCATTTTTTATTTATTTCTGACAGGAACCTCTCTGTCCCGACCGTGTTTATAACCTCTGCAACTTGGTTTTTTAATTTTTTATTTTTTGCGGTTCGGCAGCCAGTGTCTCCATCTCGCTGTCAATAAAGTTTTTCTTATTTTTTCTTGAAAAAAACTGGAATTCCCTCACGTGCTGAGGACGTAGCGTGATCAAATATGGTTAATTGAGGGCGTTTCTGTATGTAAATGACGGTGAACAGACACGAGCACCTGGGTATGACGGTTGGGATTTATCATCAGTTGATCGCAGAGGAATGTGCGTACGAGAGGCCACCGCGCGTTTCATAAATCAGGAGTACACACATCCTAAATGTCATTTGTAGGTTTTTTTTTTTTTTTTTTGCATGTTGCAAAAATAGTCACTCCATCCTCTTGTCCTGATAATCACACATCAATGAACCTGGCCTTGTATGGCTGTCGGAAACATTTGCTTAATTCTTAATCCTTAAATCCGACCTAGCTTGACCCAGAACATTAGTTCATTTGAAGGCGGGTTCTTGTGAGTGATCTGAGATGAATTCTTAATGCACAATGTCTGTGACCGCTGCTTCGCAGGTTGTCGATGGGCTGTACCTTGGGAATATACGAGGTAAGACAAAAGTGCCTTAAATCTTTAAATGGATAGGTAAGACATAAGTAACAAGTAAATGATCAACTGTATTTACTAAAAAATAGATCAAGTGTTTGGTTATTAATAATGTAGCATATGCTGTACAGTGTTGGATTATATGTTTTTCAGTTTAAAGTTTATGAAACATGCGCTAGCTAATAATCCGTTTTGTATTCCCATTTTACAATTTTTCAGGCCGTGAGGTAAGGCAGCAAAGTGTCAAAAGAATAAAATCATCAAGACCTATTTGATTTGTTTTCTTGAGCTTATATGATGTAAATCTTTAGGGTAAAGCAAGCAAAATCTCAACTAAAATGGGTTGTTCCCTGGTTCGACACACCACCTCCCCCCACGTTTACACTGTGTACTAACTTTAGCTCTCTCGACGTGATGACAGACGGATCACAGCTAAAATTAGTCTTAAGTGACAGGAGCAAGTGAGAGCAGGCCGAGCTAAAAGAGCTGCAAGAAAAGATGCTGCAGGAGCAGGATGGGTGGCAGTTAAAGGTGCAGTATGTAAGAATGTAGTGAGGACTTTACTGAGAAAATCCCAAAAGAGTCTAATGTTTCAATCATTTTGGAAGGAAGGTTATACTGAAACATATTTCATATCCAGCTGGCTGCAGGGGTTGTCAGTTTTTCTCCTTTCAAAACGAAGGAGGGACGTAACTACTGTTTACCATCGGTGAGTGTGGAGCTGCCGTGTCTCCTGCGAGCTAATGCTGCAGCGCCAACAATTATAATTTGACGACGGCCGGCAAAAAGCTCCAGAGTGGTTAAAAGTGGTTGCAGTAACCAAATTTTACCACAGGATGTAATTTTTACTAAATATCTACACAGTGCAGCTTTAAGACATGTTGAGTCGGCTGTTTTCTTTTCTGTGTGACATTTTTGTTTTTTACAAAACAAACAATCCTGCCTATCTGTTGGCCCCATCACCTAATGTGTCCTACGGAGCATCTCCGAAGTCGTCATTTCTAATAAAGCAACTTGTGTACCAGACTACACCTCATATTCAAGCTGACAGCGGTGAAAAGTTGATTTAATAGTTTTTTAAAGAAGTTACATTAAAATTATTAAACAAAAGCTTGTAAGAATGTTTGTTTTTTGATGAGATATGTTGCTTTTTTTTCTCCTTACAGACTCAGAAAACAGAGAAAGCTTGTCCAAAAATGGCATCACCCACATCTTGTCTGTGTACAACAATGCAACGCCGGTGATTGAGGTTAGTTTTGTCTTTGTTTGTTGTCAAGACAGAGTTGTATATTTTCTTTGGAGAAGTGTTTATTTTAACCTAGAAATGTTGATAAAATGTACCTGTTATAAATGCAATACACCCTTTCAACCAGCTGGGGGCATTGATGAGCTGTGTTGGAGATTTCAACCAAAAGGGGAAAAAAATAACAGCAGCTAAAAATGTCAGAACATTTTAAAACTTTAAGAGACGATTAGTGACAGCATTGTGGACCGAGACTTTCAAAATTTCTCTGGTTCATGTTTTCTTTAAATATAATTCAGCATTTTGTTTGTTTTGCAGGACAGGAAGTATCTTTGTATTCATGCAGCTGACACCTCCAGCCAGAACCTGTAAGTAAACGCACCACAAGTATATAATAACAGATTAAAAACATCAGTTTTATTTACCAAATAGACACACCAACATCCAAAAATGTTTTGTTAAAGTAGATATGGTCCTTAAAACTCTGAAAACCACATGAGGCAGCAATAATTTGAGCTAATGATTGTATAGTTTTGTCAGATTTTAGTCTGTTGTGGATGAATTAATTTTTGACAGTTTCTTTTGGAACTGGGGTGTTTTACTACGTGCAGTGTTCAGTGTGTTACAATCAAGTCATGGCCCATTTTCCACAATTGTGCAGATGTGAACACAGGAATGGTGCAGAACAAAATAACCGGTCTGACTCGTGTTTTATTACTGAGCTCTGTTGTGGTTTATTATTAATAAAATGTAACAATCAGCTGAAACTGTTGAGAAAATTTGGTTCAAACAAAATAACAGGAGGTGTTCAGAAAGTTTGGAACCGCATCTCATCTCATCTGCGTTAACGTGTTTTTACACAGATAGTCACCCATAACATTTAACTGAGGATGTTTTTCTACCCAACATCAGCCTCCTTAAACTCAAACCAGGTCTGCATAACCGATGTTACCCTGTCTTCTTGACGAGCACGTCTCCATCCACCTGCTGCAGAAACACCTGCTGCCGTCACAGGAACGGGGATCCGTGCTGCAAACCCAAAATGAATCTGCGTGTTGCCAGTACAGACTTGGACACGTTAGTCAAATAATTTGTGCAATAATCAGATTTTTATTTTACTTCCACAAAATGCAAGTTCTGGATTAGATATTACTGAAACGGGGACAGCTTGCCATCATATTTAGTTCAATCCGATTGTGTCCATGTAAACGTGGCTACTCAGTTCTTTGCCTCACCGATATTTGGACAAAAACAGATTCATCAGCTCAGACTCAGACATTGAAGAGTGTAAATTGTTGGGAGACGAGGACAGACTGTGTTATTAACTAGCTCAGCTCAGAGCCCAGAACCATCTAGCTGTGTTTACATCTGGTAGACATAGGTCTGGGACCATAACACATTTTGCTGGATGATATATTGTCCAACAAATTATTGACGATAAACGATGTTATTGTCGACATAATCAAGACCAAAATAACTACTTATGTAATGTCAATATATCATAATAATGCAAGTACACCCTTTAAAATGCAACATTTAAACCTTTATTTAACAATTTGGAATGCCCAGAACCAGAACTTCTAAAAAAACAAAACAAAACAAAATAAAAAAGGACTCTGACTCTGTTAGAAAATGTTGCCCCAAAAACAATAAAATAGACCCTGTTTCTCCAAAACAATAAATACAATGGCCTATCCAGTGTCAACAACCAAAACTTCACTTCAGTAATGATGATAAATAATAATAATAATGATAATAGAATTTTACATTTCTTAACCTCGATATATTGATGAGGCTGGAGAAATGGATTTATTGATTATCGTCCCCGCCCTAGGTAGATGCACATCTAGACAAACTGACCAATCAGCAGAATGATTATTTCTCATAGTATTTGTGGGGATGCATTATTTGGGTCAATGTTTATTTACTATGCAGGCACTTTTACCAAAGTGCATCAGTTTGGTTCCATCCATCCATCCATTTTCTGAACCCGCTTTGTCCACGCAGGGTCGGGGGGTGGGGTGGTCTGGTGCCTATCTCCAGCGATCAACGGGCAATCAGGCGGGGTACACCCTGGACAGAGAGCCAGTCCATCGCAGGTCAACACAGAGACACACAGGACAAACAACCATGCACACACACTCACACCTAAGGACAATTTAGACAGACCAATCAACCTAACAGTCATGTTTTTGGACTGTGGGAGGAAGCCGGAGTACCCGGAGAGAACCCACGCATGCACAGGGAGAACATGCAAACTCCATGCAGAAGGATCCCAGGCCGGGAAGCGAACCCAGGACCTTCTTGCTGCAAGGCAACAGCTCTAACCACTGCGCCACCGCACAGCCCTTAAGTTTGGTTCATGCATTGTATTTGCATCATTTTTCATTTGCAGTTTTCTCTGGGCGAAAAGCTACAAATTAACAAATTCATGAACTTATTTGAACCAAAGAGTGTGAAAACAACCTCATTTAGTTGTTCCAGCAAACTGTTTACAAATGGCCTAAAGTCTTCAAAAATGATGAACAGCAATGTATTTTTGTTCTCTAACATCACTGCTGATGTGTTTCCTTGGTGGTATTGTACCAACCCAAACCTGCTGATCAAGGGATAATAAGCCTGTTACTTAACCCACTGGTGCATACAAAAACATTTAGGCATCTATCTCTTATACTAGGAAATATGTTCACAATATTTGCTTAAACAAAGACATATTTTAAACTGAATCGGATCCAAACTTTATTTATGAAGCCAAGAAATGCCAAAACGTGTAAGCAACCAAATATGAAAGTAGTAAGAGGTTCACCACATCTATAAAAACAGCTAGAAGTACAACTGCTGTAAATTCAAAGCAAAAGCAAAACAGTTTATAAAACTGCTCAGTTTAAAGCAAAGGGGTCACAGAAATAATTAGCAATAGAAATCTCTACCAGTTTGATATGTTTTAAGCTTTGTGTTTGACAGGAGAAGCGCCTGGGAGCAAAACACACTCCGTTAAACTCTGCTCACACAGTTAGGGGTCATATTTTTATGTTTATAGGATTTTGAAAGAGAGAAATGGAGTGTTTTCAAAGTGTCGTTGTTTATCAGGGGGCCGACTGAGTGTTGAAAGAGGCACGAGCTGCACCTCCACCCTTGGAGCAACACATTAGTCATAGCTGCAGTGGTTTGCTCTTTGACCTCATGCAACACCATTTGCTTTAATCACAAACAATGCAAACTGTGAAAAGGTGCAGAAAAGTCCTTTATAAGCTGCAGCAAGGGCATAAGTGAGTTTTTTCGATGAGTGGCTTTGAGAACGCTTCAGAGAGATTTGGTTATTTGCAGCATGTCCGTGCAACAAACATCGGAGGTAGTATTGCCGAAGCGGCTGCACACTTTTATGATGCGTTGTGGCATTTCCATGCAGGTCTGAGAGAAATAATAGGACTGAAACTTCTGAAGAGGAACGTTTCTTAGTGGGAAATTAATTAATGGGAATTTAATTTGAGTGGTTGGTTTCTTGTTGATTTGGTGGTGGTGGGAGGGTGCCTGACCTCCACTGTCGCAATCAGGCGTCCTTCCCTCAGGCAACAGAGGAAGGAAACCCCTCAGTGGCATGGCTGTTTGCTTCGACCACCCAGAGCTTTAATTAACCATCTCTGTCACAATCCCTGGTCTGAGGGAGGAGGCCAACTGCCGTCCCTCCACGCGTACCATCACTTAGGGGCCCCTATGGTCATATCTGAGGGCTGTCATTGGATGTTTATATATATACGTATATATAAATATATATATATGTTTATTTATGTGGCGCTTTTATCCAAAGCGACTTACAATTTATAACCTATAGGGCATGTTGCGATCTGTGGGGGGAAACCTCATCCGCATCCGCGAGTATCCGGAGGAAACCCACGCATGCATGGGGAGAACACGCAACTCCACGCAGAAAGACCACAGCCGAGTTTCGAACCTGCAACTATCGTGCCGCGAGGCAACAGTGCTAACAACTGCGCCACCATACAGCCCATATGTGTATGTGTGTGTATATATATATAAAATAACAGTATTTATTCCACTTTTATGACCAGGCATTTTTAAACCCTTGTCTTGTATAAATTATTTTATTACGTATTCTTTTATTGATTGTGATTTTCTGCTTTGTTGTGTACTTTTATTATTGATTGTGTTTTTGTTTTTATACAGCACTTAGGTCGGCTGCCATGCCATTTTTAAATGTGCTTTATAAATAAAGTTGGTTTGGTATGGTATGTATTCAAGGCTGAGTAAATATGAGACTTGAATCAATGTGAGTCACATTGGGCATTAAGGAAGATTTAAGAAAAAAAACTAAAACTAAGGTTGTTTTTTTTTTCTTCTTTTCTGCACGGAAGGCTTGTTAGGGGTTTAATGCAATCACTGACCATGAAGGTGTAAATTCATTTGCATCAAGTTTTCCTAAATGAGATTTGCATGTGTGCAAGATGTCTCATGTTCAAGCACCATTTTGTTGTAGAAATTCATAATGGGCACATTAATGCAATACTGATTTTAAAACCATCACCATACATCTCGCTGCAGACTTGTGGAGGCCCTTTTTTGCATTTTGGCTTCAAAGCTGCTAAATGTCACTTTTTCAGCATTTTCTCCTCTCAGCTTCATCAAACCTCAAACCCATCTGTCACAAGTAAATTTTCTGCGTATCAAACAAGTCTGCCGGAAACCTCTGCTCTAAGAAGGAATGAGCAAACTGCTGAGGAGACGTTTTAAAGAGGAGTTAGGATCACAGGAAGGAGGAAAAACCGAAAAGTGACAGTCGATCTATTTTAGCTCCTGTCTGTTAACTCTGTCTGCTGTTGAGTAACCGGCGCTGCTCAGGAGACGGCATTATCTGACAGACACTTCTTAAAACGACAAAGAAGTGGTTTTCAGCAAGGAATTGGTAGAATTTCTGATCGGTTTTTGACCCTTTGGGTTTATTTATTTTTAAAATGTCAAACTTGTGAGAATTTCTATGATCCTGCACAAAAGTCACATGTTTTCACACTTTCTTTTTCAGTGGAAAGATCTTTTATACCAAATCTGGAAACCCGTGGCATTTTGCAGATGATAAAAAAAGACCGTTACTTCCTTTGTCTGCCTCTCCTGTCTGCATCCTGGTCTACCACTGAGCCAACCCAAACTGTTTCTCACATGACAACCTGGAGTAGCTGAAAGGGACAAAAAGTCTCTTCTCAAGCAGTTTCTTAGAAATGGCTAAAAATCTATTAAAGCCACTTTGCTCAACCTGGAGCCTCTGGCAGTATTTGGAAGTAAGCTGTAGTTTCTGCTATCTGAATCGGCACATCACCACAACTTTCGAGCCTCGGCGCTGGGGTTTCAGTTCTAGGTGTCCTTTCTCATATCCTATAAAACCTTATGCCTTTTTTTGGCTTTGCAACCTGCAGCGCTAAAAATACAACGCTACGTTTTCTGATATAAAGAATGTGTGCGATTGTGTTTTTCTGGACATTTGAGTGTGTGTGTGTGTGTGTGTGTGTGTGTGTGTGTTACAATGTTGTTCCTTTTTCTGGTGTTCAGCTAGAAGCCATCTGTTAAGTTTTTACATTAGTTAGCAACTTTTGATTAAAACTATGTCTTAATGTTGGATTCCTTGAGAAGTCAAAAGACTAAAAACATTTAGAGATCTGCATTGGGTTCATGAGAAAAAGGCACATTTTATGGTATTTGTCCTTAGTCCTTAATCTTAACCCGACACTTCCAGAATTAAACCTAATTTGCGTAAAGAATCATTTTAGCTAAATTTCACAGATTTATCTGAAATGTGTTTCTTTTTCTCTGATGACATCTTCAGTCAGATGAAGATGACCCTACATCTGTTTTCTGGCCCTCAAAGCGAGTCTCTTAAATTCTAAGTTAATGTGTTTGTTCAAACCTTTTTTTATTCTCATTCCAGATTACAACATTTCAAAGAGTCTATCGGCTTCATCCATGAATGCCGCCTGAATGGTGGAGTTTGTTTAGTTCACTGGTGGGTTTTCGTTTATTAATTTCGTTTGTTATTTTATTTTAAACATTTTCACATTGGAGAGTACCAGATATGGATTTTTTTTAAAGCTGGTAATTAGTGCTGTGTTGATACAATCGGAAAATTGATTCTGAATTGATTCTCATGAAAATTCCATGAATCGAGTCCAAAAGTCGATTTATTGTTTAGCATATAGTTTAGCATGTCCTGGGACTGGGAGATCGGGGTTCAAATCCCGGTGGGGTCATACCAAAGACCCTCAGCTTTAAGGGGTTGGATTGGGGGGGTTAAACCAAATAGTTCCCAAGCACAGCCACTGCTGCAGCTCACCGCTCCTCACAGGGATGGGTCAAATGCAGAGAGGCAATTTTACCAGTGTGTAATGATGAACAATGGGACTTTAACCTTTTACAGCTAAAATTAGAAGGAAAAGTCCAGATTGGTCCAAAAGGGTTTATCCTGTTTCCCCTGGTGAACTGTAACTCTCCCAGTGTTTCATTGCATCACTGAATTACTGCCATATAATTATGGTAATAGCTCAAAAATCATTTTAATAGCACCGATCCATATCAATATCGAACTGGAACAGATTGAATTGGTTCAGATTGTGATAATCGATTCTGACCCTTGGGAATCAGAAACAAATCCATTCTTGAAATCTGAACCAATACCCAGCTCTACTAATAAAAGGGATATAATAAATTATTGGTGCACTGAAATATCACAGCATTTTGTGTTATGACACTGTGTCAATATTTAAAAGTTTTTTTAACTGGGAATATTACAGGCAAACATTAGTTGTATTTCTTTTGTGGTGCAATTGGAACTCCGGCTGCTAGGTGGCAGCAGTTTTGTCAGATGTGTCCTGGCATCTGGCCTGAGTTTTCCAATTAAATTCAGTCTTAAAACTGCAAACATTATCTGGTTTTTAGTATCATATTACATCAAATAGCCAAACACCTGATGGACTTCAAGGCAGCTGACGTACGGTGTCATATTTTTCTCGTTTCCCTTTTTCTTTTCAACCAAAGAAAGTTTAAAATAATTGTTTTCACTTAAATAAACATTAATTTAACAATGTTTAAATTAACATTGCCATCTAAAAAGTAGAAGAGCACTTTTTAAAAGAACAGAAGTTTGAGCTGCTGGATAATGTTTTTTTCCTGTCATTAGTAATAAATACGCACAAACATAGCCACTAGTGATTATTTTCTTAAAGATCAATATTGACCGATTATTTGGTCCATCTCCTGACGTGCATTTTGTATCATAGCTGAAGTTGGGTGTTTTTCTGGTCTATTTGTATGATTATAATCAAAGTGACGTTTGCAGCCTTGCAGGTGTGTCCCGCAGCACTACCATGGTGGTGGCCTACTTGATGACTGTCACCCACTACAGCTGGGAGGAGTGCCTGTCTGCAGTCAAGGCTGTTCGCTCATTTGTCGGCCCGAACTACGGCTTCCAGCAGCAGCTGGAGGAGTACCAGAATACAACAGTGTCAGAGGTAAACACGATGACGGCAACAGACTCCTTTTACCTAAAGTGAAAAAGAGAATCTGATGAGTAACAGGTTTATTTGGGGGGGAGGGGTAATATCATGCTGTAGATACTTTAACATGAGCTCTGTGCTCAGACCCCAACAGGATGTAACACCTAGAACCTTCACAGTGCACATGCTGTCTGTGGTGAACTTGTCAACTGCTAATCGCAGCCACTTTGTGCATAATTTCTGCAGTGTCCAAAAAAATGTCTGTTGTGTTTTTTTTATCTTTTCAATCAGCTGTGGTTTGTTTTACAGTAATGTACACGTCCAAACTTGCATAGTTGTGATTCTGAGCTACAAATGTTATTCTGAGCTTTCTCGTTATGCATTCATTTCTGTTGAAGTTGATTCAAACAATTTAAATCCAGTTTGGTTTAAACTTGTGAACATCTCTGGGTTATCAGGACCAACAAGAGCGTGCAGCAGGCCGGTCTCAACACTGAGTGTTTCTGCATCATTTTTTAGTTTGTTGAGGTTCTTTGTGTGTGATTCTGACAAAGTGTCAGAGAAGGGGAACTGCAGGGGGTTTGCTTGGATTGCATTAGCTTGGGTTCTGCTTACCACGTGTTAGGCGTTACTGTCAGCATCTTGCAACATGACTGAAAAAAAAAACAATAAAAAAGAAACCGATCTTTGTAGGCCTTGCACTGATTTCGAGGATTTAAGGGGAAATGTATTGTTTGATTTGTGATTTTCCCACGTGTGTCAGATAGAAAGTGAAGGGCCCAAAAGTACTTTTATCTTTTAACTCTGCAGAAATGAAAACATAAAGGTTGCTTATGCATGAGCAACTGTTCATTTTAATTTTATTTTATAGACATTTTTCAAAGACAACAAATGGTAAAAAACAGATTTTGATGCAGGTCATATGTAAATGATTACTGCTTCTTTGTTTACTAGAAACAAGCCTTAATGCTACATGTGATCGGTTCAAAACTTCAATCTAATTTCAATTTGGCTTCCCTATTTGCTTGATTCAGTTTCTTGTGAATGTGTGTGTGAATGGGTGAATGATTGTGTTGTGAAGCACTTTGGGGGGTTGTAGAAACCTAAGAAAGTGCTATACAAATGCAGACAATTTATAAGTAGAGGTCAACCGATACCGATGCTGATGTGTAGGAGACGTGGTCAGCCGATGACCGATACGCACTGTTGAGTAGATTGGGTCGATTTTCATAGCCGATATCTAGAAATTTTCAAGCTAAATTATCACTAATGCGCAAAATGTCTAAAGCTGAATCCACAAAATGTCTAAAGCTGAATCCACAAAATGTCTAAAGCTGAATCCATTTCGAACACTGAATTGTTAAATCTTAATTTTGTGCACTGCTCAGTGTTAAAATCAGACACCTTACTAATAGTAAATATCCTGTATTTGTACAGCGCTTTCTTTGGGTTCTACAACCCCCCAAGGCGCTTCACAAAAATGGCCGGTATGTGATATAGCGCCTTCTAAAGTCCTGGAACCCCCAAGGCGCTTTACAACACAATCAGCCTTTCACCCATTCACACGCTGGTGGGGATGAGCTACGATGTAGCCACAGCTGCTCAGGTGCGCACTGACAGAGGCGAGACCTGCCAAACACAGGCGCCACCAGTCCCTCCGACCACCACCAGCGGGCAAGGTGGGTTATGTGTTTTACCCACGGAGCTGGGATCGAACCTGCAACCTTCCGATTCCTGGACCACCCACTCTACATCCTGAGCTACTGCTGCCCCCACTAAAGTGAAACAAATCAGTTGACTGACCAACTATTAAATATTTCAAACTGGTAAATACAAATAAACTTTAGTTAAAAACATGTTTACTGTGTTTTTTGTACAAATGTTATTCAGGAATGTAAATATACTTTTAAATACAATTCTGAAACAGCGCCAGGCTGCCCGAGGATGTGCCCGATTTTAAATTGGCTTGTTAAGGACAAATATCGGCCAATACAGATATATAAAAAACTGTAAATATCGGCTGATGCTAATTTATAAAAAACTGAAATGTTAGCCCCATATCGGCCGACCGACATATTTGTCTACCCTTATTTATAAGTAACTGTTTTCTGAATAATCCAAAATAAATGAGAAGAAAGATGAAGACAAAATGCCTCAGATGAGCTGATTCCATCCGACTGTAAAGTCAGATTTCTGATTTCACTTGTCCAACGATTGAAAGCACTCTGTGACGTCTAGATTCACGGTCGTCTTCAGATTTATGAAATGAAATTGAACAGATTTTGTTTCAACGTTTTGCTATCAGTACTGGTACTGATCTGATCTCCTGGCTGATCTGATCTTGTCATTCTGAATCAGTCCTGTCCTGTTTGGCTACTTGGGTGAACGTGAAAATACTAATTTTAGGAAAATGCATGAATTACTTTCACAACGACTTTCACTTCATTTTATTTTGTGAATAATAACTTATTGCAAAAATCAGAAGGATCATTCCTGGATATAACTTGACAGATTAGAGCTTCTCACATTTATGATCTGGCACTGCTTTTTATGACCATATAATAAAGTTCATCTACCATAAACCAACTTTAACTATAAATGACATTATTTTATATTACTCCAACTTTTAATCTGTTAATTGGGCTTAGTTTTTAACTTGGCTGGTTTATTACTGCTTTTTCATTCACCTTCTGTCCAGTGCTTGAACATAGTTTGTTTTTAAGTCACTAAACTCCGACTGTTGAATAAATCATAACATAATAATAGTTTGTGGAGGAACCAGTGTTGATCTTTACACTGGTTGCTAGCAGCCCACAAAGACACATTTTGTTGCTGTTTATTCATTCATTTTCTAAAATGTCTTTTTTTTTCTCCGCACTAAATTCATTTCTAAGCAAGGACTGCAGAGAAAATGAGTAGGAACAGCCACAGAAAACCCAAAGATTTGTTAATCAAGACTGTTTTAATCTTTTTGTTGCATCCTTTGTCACCAGTACCGAACATGGTTGCAGACCAGTTTCCGCCCCAGTCCGTTTAACGACCAGGAGCAGGTGGGAGCCCTGCTGAGCCAGTACACGGAGCAACAGGAGAGCCAGAGGCCAGCTGCAGACCAGAGCTAGATCACCGTGGGATCAGATATGGAACGTCCTGCAGGCAGCAGCTGAAACTGGACTCGCTGGTTGAATTTGGGCTCGGTGATGCATGGAACTGCCTCTCATTCTAAATCACGCTAAAGCTTTATCCAGCTTTAAAGGTGCAGTAGGAGACTTTTTTTCTGGGATTTCTTTTGCCATATTGCTGGTGGCAACCAAAAAATAAAATGTTTTGTCAAAGGAAATGTTTCTGAAAAGTACAATCCTGGAAAAACCTCATCCAGTCATTGTGACTGTCCCCTTCTTAATGATTGGATCCTGATGTATCCGTCAAACTGCCCTCTGAGTATCCCTCCCCCCGCTGAGCACACCCCTCTATAAGGCCATTTCCACTATTGGAACTTTGGGGTACTTTTAGCAGAACTCTGGAATACCTCTGCTGAAGAGTTGTGGGTGAAGCTGGTGGTGGTCGGAGGGACCGGTGGCGCCTGTACTCGGCAGCCTCGCCTCTGTCAGTGCGCCCTAGGGCAGCTGTGGCTACATTGTAGCTCATCACCATCAGTGTGTGAATGTGTGTGAATGGATGAATGATACACTGTAGTGTAAAGCGCTTTGGAGTCCTTACTGTGAGAGGCGCTATACAAGTGCGGGTCATTTATCATTTAAAAAGAAAATAAGCACAGTTTGCTCTGCTACAAAATCACTGTTTCTACACTCCCAGCACTGACAAATGCTGCAGAATTTTCTCCACAATGTCATAATTTATGTTGATCTCTGGTCTCCTACAGAGCACTATAAAAAAAAAGGTTCTTCTGGTCATTGAATGCCACTTCTACATCACACAGCCGCTCTCCTTGTCCTCCAAATGGATGAAATTAGGCTGTACAGTACTTCGACATGCTAAAAAAAAAGAAGAAAGGAGATTCTGTATTGCACTGTTAAAGCTTTTGGACGACTCAAAACAGGATTATAGAACTTTATTCTGTTTTGAATTGTGCTACAGAATGAAATCCACCATCAGTGAGAGCTGCCACAACCAGGAGTACTGATGCTCACAGACGCCTTACTATAAACGCCTCAGCACTTTATCTATAATGACTAACATGTTGTGTTCCTTCAGTGAACTCTGTACTAAGGGTTATAGGTCCAGAGAGTGAGCTCTGTGAAAACTGAAGTTAATTCTATTTTCAGGGAAACTTTTCTGTTTATATGTGTTTCCCCTGCAGAAATTGTTAATCAAGATATCAGGGCTCAGTTAATGATGGCTTTCTTTCAATGGGGGGGGGGTGGAGAAATTCAGAGTTCATCGGACTTATGGAAATCCGCTATTTTGGGGCTAACAGTTCATATTCCATGCATGTGAAGTCAACCGAGAGTTCCCATATCGACTAGGAAATAACGCCTAATTTATCCAAATATTTCTTATGAAGTTGAAGATGGAAATATGTTTTTCTAAGTTCTACACTACAGATACCAACCCTAATCTGATATTTACCTCTTGTGAACGTCTCTGAAGAGAAAACGTGAAACGGGTTTCCCAGAAACTCGGCCTGTTTCATCCCTGCTGAGAAAAGTCTAACTTTATACCTCATCATGTAATAAAGACCAAAACAACTTTAATTAGTCACAGATCTACTTAAAGGATCAACCAGCTAAAAGTGGGAATCCACAGAAACTGTTGCTAGTCTTCCAAATTTTATTGAAACTTAATTGATATTTAATTGATTTCTTATGTGCAACTTTTTTATGAGATGATTTGAAAATTTGTTTTACTAGTGTTTATTTAAGATGTCATTTTTAACTAAAATGTATTAACCAATAAAGTACAGCTACTTGTAAAGTCTGATTTACTGTTTGTGTATTTATTAAAACAGGTAGTGATTCTTACTTCAGGCCCACCATGTATAGTCTTTTTCTACATGTTTTTATCCTAAACTGTTTCTATTAGAATTAATTTGCTTCAGTCAGAAAGAGTTGCAGTTCTGTTTTCTTTTGAATAATGGGCCTGGTTCAGCATGCTGTTTCCTGGCAGCTCTCAGAACTGTTTACACTGTTTGTAAACAGCAGATTGGGGGGGGGGGGGTTGTTGGACGTAAGTCAGGTTCCTGTGTTATTTATCCATTAATAAAAGCGTCTTTGCATTTATTAATAATGTCAGATAATAATACTAAACTTATAATATATATATATATATATATATATATATATATATATATATATATATATATATATATAATAAGTAGTTGTTGTTTTTTTGTTTGTTTGTTTTAAAACAAATCAGATAAATGAGTCCCAGTTCTGCATAACTCCTAAACAAATCAAGGTTTTTGGATATTTATGATTATTCTACAATAAATGACGAGATATTGTTTTTATGATTTTACATTGTGGCTGTCCAGTCCTGATTAAAGAGACAGATATTTCTAAAGAAACGGCGCTCTTTCCACGGCCACTGTAACCACCTGCACACGGTTTCACATCAGGTTTGAGTGGGCTGAGGGGACGCGTAACACCTCCTCCTGATGGAGCGCAGAAATCCCCCAAAGCGCACAAGAACTTGTGACTTTTATGAGTTCAACCAGGTCTCCGCGTCTGCGTGGCAGCGAGCGAGCGTGGGCAGCCTTTATCAACCAACGCTTGTGTCAGGCCATTTCTTGTAAATCCCCGCAGTTCAGAGAACCGCTCTTCCGGAATGGGCCGTCTCCTATGCGCTCATTGGTCGGATTCGAGCTCCGTCTGTCTGGTTCAGCCCCCCTGGTGGTTCATTCATCCACAGAACACAAACTTTATAGATGCGCGACCTGGAGACGGTGTTTGATTTAATCTGACAGCGAGCGTCAATCAACATCGCTCTCAGATCCAGGAGCGCACCTGCCAATCAAACGGTAAGCGACGATTCCTCTCGTTTAGTGGGACTTCTAGAGTTCATTTCTGACCAAAATAGTTTTTGATTAATCTTTTTTTAATTGTTATTTTAGGAACAAGCAACTTATCTGAAGATAATCTTTGTGAAGATGTCGAACTCTGGAGGTCGGAGGCTGAAGCAGTGGCTGATGGAGCAGATCCAGAGCGCTCAGTATTCCGGACTTCAGTGGGAGGATGAAAGCCGCACCATGTTCCGAATTCCTTGGAAACATGCAGGAAAGCAGGATTACAACCAAGAAGTTGATGCATCTATTTTTAAGGTCTGAAAGCTTTTTTTCTAGAGTTTTTCTGTGGAAGTTGACTATTTAAAGTACCTTTGAGAATTTCTGACAAGTACAACCAGAACTTGGCTATGAATCTTATTTTCTTTCCCTTTTTTCTGCATTTTTGATTTCCACCTTTCCTCGTTTTCTTGCCAAATGCAAAAGAATTATTTTCTTACTTTTTGTCCCTTGATCCTTCTTCTCCACAGGCCTGGGCAGTGTTTAAAGGCAAGTTTAAAGAGGGTGACAAGGCTGAGCCTGCTACCTGGAAGACCAGACTCCGCTGTGCCCTGAATAAAAGTCCTGATTTTGAGGAAGTGACTGACAGGTCACAGCTGGACATTTCTGATCCTTACAAAGTCTACCGCATTGTTCCTGAAGAAGAGCAGAAGCGTGAGTTTCTGTTAAAAAAGCTACAAAACACAAATGAAAATTAAAAATCTGTTATTTGAATGCAAACAGGCTCATATTTAGCGTTTCTTCCACCTCCAGACTGTAAAGGCTCGATGATGCCTATGGCAACCACCAGCTCTGGTGATCCGACAGAGATGGATTGCAGTCCTGCAGAAATTGAAGAGCTAATAAAAGAGGTGAAAACATTTTTACACTACGCACAGTTAATGCCATCCTTCTGTCAACATCATAATATGCACAATTCACACCTCCTCCTCGATTTTCACAGCTGTAGTACAGGCACCTTCATCTTATTATGGCGTTGCATTTTTTGCAGGAGGAAAGCTGCAGCATCCAGGCTAGTCCGGAGTACTGGCCCCAGGCTAACATCAATGGTAAATTCAACTTCACTTGTTCACACGTTAATCTGTGTTGTGGTCACAACAACATCACGCTCAGCTTTTTTCTGAGACATTATCTCAGAATAACCCCAGTGGAAAGCCCTTAACCCCCTGTCCCTGCTGCTGCGGGTGCTAAATAGAAGTTATTTTGTTCTCAGTTGAATTCTGCAACGGAACAGTTGACTAATATCCTGTTTAACTTTGCTGACTGAAGTGATTATTTCTTTGTAAATCGTGCTAGAGAAATTTTATTTCTGATGATGCAGCAAAGCCTTTGCATGACACACAGATTGGGTTTAAACTCTTCCTCCTGTTGTTGACAGCTTTCCCCTTGCACCAGGAGCCCATGCCATCAGGAACTTCCAATTCAGGTATTTATTAAAGCATCAGATATATTTCACATCAAATAATGAATTGGGATTTTAATTTGTGTGTTTTCTTTCCCAGTTTTCTCCCAGTTGATGATCTCCTTCTTCTATGGAGGAAAGCTGATGCACAACACACTGGTCACACACCCTGAAGGCTGCAGGATTTCTCCCCAGCAGCACCTGGGTCGTGGCGCCCTCTACAGCTCAGACAGCATGCAGAGTGTTCACTTTCCTCCAGCTGAGCTGATTGAGTATGACCGGCAGCGTTATGTCACGCGCAAGCTGCTGGGTCACCTGGAAAGAGGTGTGCTGGTGCGTGCGAACCAAGAAGGCATCTTCATCAAACGTCTGTGCCAGAGTCGCATCTTCTGGAGTGGGCTCAGGGAAGCCAGCTCCCAATACAACTCTATGCCTGGCAAACTCGAGAGAGATGCAGTGGTCAAGATTTTTGACACTGGAAGGTTTTATCAAGGTGAGGCGCAGGATTTTAGTGTCTTCGAAGGAGGTGATAACCAAAATCTATGCTAATTTTATGTTTTCCTTTTGACTCCTGAATATTCCAGCTCTGCAGCTTTACCAGGAGGGTCAGATTCCTGCTCCTGATCCCACAGTGACTCTGTGTTTTGGAGAGGAGCTCAGTGATCTCAACAGCTCCAAGAGCAAACTGATAATCGTTCAGGTGAGCAAACTTGAAAGTGGACA
The DNA here is from genome assembly GCF_043380555.1 of Nothobranchius furzeri. Taxonomy (NCBI): domain Eukaryota; kingdom Metazoa; phylum Chordata; class Actinopteri; order Cyprinodontiformes; family Nothobranchiidae; genus Nothobranchius; species Nothobranchius furzeri. The sequence continues at coordinate 57,307,540 of NC_091749.1, forward strand.
GAAAGGTTGTTTTCTGCTTGTGTTTTGGGGAGCCTGCTCATACCAAACTCTCCTCTCGTTGACAGATCTCCATAGTGAACTGCCAGCACATGCTAGAAACGGTGAACATGCGTCGCTCTCAACAATACAGCAACAACCCAACCATGGAGATGTGTGACGATGTGGCCACTGAGCAAATGGCTCGCATCTACCAGGATTTGTGCAGCTACAGCGTTCCCCAGAGATCACCGTGCTACAGGGACAACATGCCCATCACGGTCTGACCTGGAAACATCTGCTCAGCAGGAACCAGACAACATATCAGAGACATTACGTGTACACTGACAAGGAAATACATTTTTTTCTGATAATGCAGCTTTTAGGTTGATGCACATGACGTCTCTTGTTCTTCTGCAAATAACCTGATATTTTTTTTTGTTTTCATGCAAGACAAACACACCTGAATCCATATAAAACACACATGCTGGTGTAAATATTCTGCATAAATAAAGCCTCGTTTGCAGATTTAAAAGAGATCAGACATCTCTTTTTTCAGTTTCTGCAGTTTAGTTAATCCTTTTCACACACTTTAGTCAGGATTGTTTTTATTTCATCAGATGGAGTTGTGTTTTCTACAGAAAACTAAATATTTTTATATAAATTAACAAAAATTGCACAAAACTTGCAATGGTGTTAGAATACTGATAGGTTTTACTATCAAACTGCTTTTTCATGACTTTGTCAATTGTTTTTCTAAATAAAATGTTTTAACTGAATCCTGCTTGTGTTTGTATTTATCAAAGAATTTTTAGAATTCTGTTTAATGCAAAACTAACAACAAAATGATTTTATCCAGAAATAAAGAGTTAAATATAAAAATAACTGGATACAGACGGCTTTTCAATAACAAACATCTCACATGATCACATTTCAGACCAGTTTTTTATTATTTGTATTACTTTTTTAGTACATTTCTTTTTCAGAGACTGGATTTTCATTCAGTTTACTGATCACTCAAACCTCCATAGATTTGTGCATTTGAATTCAAAGATACAAATCTACTTCCTGCATCTTTTAGCATCCTCACAACCTTGTTGAGGTAAATAAAAACACCAGATGCACATCCAGCATGAACCAACAAACTTTCACACGAAATTATTCAGCCTCCAGCATATTTTCATGTCTGCCCTGAATGCTTGAATACATTTTTTAAGTTGTTGCTTTTACTTTCTCATTGTGACTAAACAGTTCCTTCTTTATTCATAAATGGTAAAGAGCAATCTTTGGCTGCAAAACACAAATGTCACCAAAAATGTACCAATCAAACATAAAGCAGAATTACAGTTTAATTAATGTCTGTATTCGTGAATAAGGATAATTCGACAGTTTTATGAAGGGGAAGTCTGAATTTCATCACAATAAAAGTACCTCCAATGGACATGACTTTTCCAAAATATTGCTAAATAGAAAATGATTGTTTTAGGGAACTGCTCCATGACAGAGATAATTATTTACCATGAACACACAGTTATTCACTCTGGCTTTAAAATGATGAAACTAAATCAGTTTTTGAAAGTAAAAGAAGGATCTAGACAGAAAAAGCACACACAAACATCTCACTGATGACTAATAAAGAAAGGACATGAACAGAGGTGACCAACCGCTGCTGAGTGATTGTATGATTCACAGTGAGATGGAGACGTCCCTTCTCCTTACTCTCCCATTAGTCAGGGAAGGAGGAACATGGCCACCTGCATCTCAAATGTCAGAGGTACACAGAGGCCATGTTGGGAGGGAAGTACTCATCACACGCACGCACGCACGCACGCACGCACGCACGCACGCATGCACACACACACACACACACACACACACACACACACACACAGGGATGTCATCATTTCAGAAAACATAACAGGAGTTGATTAATGGAGTTGATCAAAATGTACCCGAAGATGAAGATACAACTCTGTTGTGGAAATTCTCTGCTTGGATTTATTAATTATTTTAAAGCACCTCTGGTAAAATCAAAAAGTACTTTTTATGACAGAGACATTTCAGAGTCATTGAAAAAGAAAAACAATCCGGGAACAATTTTACCTCATTAGATGGACTGAGGTGAAACTAGCCAACGGTCTGATAAACCAAAAGTGGAATTTTTATGAAGCTAACCATTAGCATTTGCAAATCTACCACACAGCAGAACTCCTTCAGGCTTGTGTTATTTGTGGAGATAAAGCATCAATGTTGCAGTCAGTGGTAGAGTTGCATTGCTTTTAGCCAGTCTGAGGCGAGATGTCCAAACATCAGAAAATAAGTCTCCAAATCCTGTCGTCTACGGCTACTTTGGCCCTGTCCCAATGCTCACACCGTGCCCTACAGTCCTGGGTGAAGTGCACTTGGAGGAAGTGCGCAGCAAAGCTTTGAGTGTGTAGTACACAGTTGTGCAAATGATTGTTGAATGAGCATAGCGTCATCAACTGCGATGCACGCCAGGATGCCGGTTGCTGTTTGTGCAACTTAAAAAAAATCTTTCAACTTTCAAAGAACCAATAATTTGACACAATTTACATTCATTGCTGTTCGTGTTAAATGAGTCTAGAAAATTCAGAGCATGTGTAAATATCATTATTACTGATCCTAAAATGAAGAGGACATGATACAAATTAGGTTCTAATATTGAAGATTTGATTTTCCATAAATATTCCAAATATTTGTGTCTTCCTGACTGGAATGGGAAAATTCTCTTTTTATTCTACAGTCACTCAGAAGGAAAAGTCATACTGAATGATAGTAAAACAAGTGATTCAATTACTGCCATGTCCTGTCAAAATCTACACACCAGCACTGTTATCAGTTAACAATATTTATCAACAAACACTGAACTACTTCTATGGCAGGTTTGAACAGCAGTCCACCTGCCTCATCTTCCCTCCACCCCTTCCAATAGCTCCTCAATTCTTCATCGAGGAGGAGGAGGTTAGAGCCTCCTTCAATAAAAATAAAAGGAAGAAAGCAGCGAGGCCTGATGGTGTAATCCTGGCTGTCTTGAAGCACTTTGCAGCACAGCTAGTCCCAATCTTCACCTTTATTTTCAACAATTTCCCTCGGTCAGTATATGGTTCCTAAGTGCTTAAAGGATCCTGTTATCATTCCGATTCACAAATCAAGTGACTACAAGCCTATAGCTCTCACAACTGTTAAAATGAAAGATTTTGAACACATCATACTGACACACCTGACAGAACTCACCTCTCCGTTGTAGCCTCCGGAAATGGTCTGTTTTTCCATCTACAGGTCGACCTCTTCAGTATCAGGTCACATGGAGACAAGTCTTAACTGGGGCTTTAATCTGCAAGAAAGATATTGTGCTCGCCCAAGGTCCCTCGCAAAGCTCTCTCTTATCCAAGACTGCTTCGCTTCACAGCACAAGACGGATGAACTCTCATAATTGAATCATAGAATGAACAAAAGGAGTAAATAATCATATGGTTGAATGAACAATATTGGTTGAAGAATAATAACAGTGTTTTGATTAATCTGTGCTTAAACCACTGTGGTTGAAATGAATAATATTATGTTATGATCAGTAAAGTTAGATTTAACAAGTGAATCACTTTCTACTGACAGCTCACGCACTCAGACACGTGACGATGACAAGGTTAAACTAATATCTTGACACATTGCTTTCTGTTCTACCAATCAGAACTCTGTATCTGAAGCAAGGTGTGTTTTCTGAGGTTTGTTGGTAAAACCCTTTTTACATGTCACGTTCTGATTTGTTAGTAAATCAAAATATGACAATCATTAAAACAGAGCTCACTTCAACACTAGTCAGTTCTTGAGAAAGCTTCGGACCGGCCATCCGGACCAAACCTCTTTAACCCAGAGCATCTTTTGACAAGCTGTCAAAAACCTGTTGCACGCTACAGCTGACCACAAACGGTTCCTTCAGAATAAAGCTGAACCAACTTCAACTCCTTAAGAGTTATTCCTAAGACGCAAATAACAACTGTCGTGACCTGGCGACAACTCAAGACCGGTCTAGTCGGCAGGTCCCCGGACCTCAACACATTCTGGATCTACCATGGGGATCTTCGAGCTGGTACTTGGACTCGACAGATTGCGTCTAATGTGTTTTTGATGAGAACCAACTTTGTTAGTTTAATGCAGACCAAATTCACTCGCACTCAGAACTCAGTTTCTCCTGATACGAGAGGTTCTGATAACATCACATTCACACATCATCACATTCCAACCACTTAGATTCATTCATCACATAAAGTGTCCTAGTTGTCATGTTTTAATTGTTTAGAAAATAAATTTCTTACTTTTTATAAATTTGACTCTCTTCTTGAATTATTACGGTGTCTGACAATCCCCGAATAAACAAAGAATTCTAAATCTTCTGGTTAAACATTCAAAGACCAATCAGACTGGATTTCCATATTTATATTGAAGTTCACATCATATTGGTCAAAGTGTAGGGTAGTATATCAAGCTTTAAAAGCACCCAAATACATAAATATGTTACTCCTACACCGTCCATGGATAATCACCAGTTTGCTTGTCTGACCAATGGATCTGTTGAAGATGCAATAAATCTGGCCATTCACAATATCATGCAATACCTGAAACCCCCCTCCACACTTAAGCTCACACTTTATTTATTGACTTCAGCTCTGCAATCTCAATCAATCCAGTTAACCTTTAATTTCCTGTCACAGAAGGTCATGATGGGTGGCCTCCTGCCACAACCTCTGACCCTCAGCATGGGTGCCCCTCAGGGCTGTGTTCTCTCTCCTTGGCTTTCCTCCATCTACACAGCTACACTCACATCTACTCTTAACCCAGTCTCCATTCTCAAATATGCAGAAGACACCACCATAATTGGACTCATCTCTAACAATGACGAACACCATTACCAAAACAATAACCTCCAACTTGACATGTCAAAAACACAGGAACTTATAGTTAATTTCTCACGCTCACCTACTCACAAAACACCCATCCTCATTTCCACACAACCTGTCACTATTACAAAGTCCTTTAAATTTCTGGGCACATACATCAGTAACTCCCTCAAATGGAAACAGCTCTCAGAACAGGCTTACAGAAAAGCCAATACAATCACCAAATCAATGAACTGCTTAATGTTTTTGTATGTCCCTGTCTGCTTATTAATAAATAACAGGACACCCTATGCACTCGCATCCCGGGACAACAATTGTATTTATGAATGATTTATTCAGGTTTTTGTTTATTGGTTAGTAGCTGGTTTGGGTTTTTTTTTTTTGATCAAGCAAGAATGCACAGAAAAACAAAGTTACATGCAACCACTGTTTAGTTGAGAGGTTTTCTAGTCTAATTTACAAAGCTAGTCCTTCCTAGGTCCTTGCAGTAAAACAATAATGGTGCTAATCTGACAGAGGATTAACAACAATACATGTTAGTACACATGTGCTGCAATCCCGATGCATTTAAAAGGACATTACCAACCTGCATCATGCAAAAGGCCTGATAGAGAAATGTTTGTTCTTTTCTTTTAACAAATAGCACTAAAAATGTTTCAGCAGCATAATCGGGGGGGGGGGGGGGGATCTTTACACTATGTTCTAATGGGAAACAGGCTTCAAACGGTTGTTTTCCGCTTGGTCCTAGTGCTCAACCAGTGTCTATTTAATATAGCATAAAAAATAAACTGAGTTGGTAATATTGTTTTTGGATGGTAAGAAGTGCAGGGGACAAAACTTTACTTTGTGGGAGGGGGGGACATGTTCACCCTGTCTCCCCCCCAAAATCACGTCCATGCTTCAGTATATTTATCTCAGTTTGAGTTTTGCTGACACCTGAGACTCCTGTCCATCTAAAGTTGTTAACGACAAGAATCTGGACGTATCTTGGCTGAATGAGTGTGTTAAGGGACAGATAAAGGTTGCATCAGTCTGTTCTTTTGTTGCTGCACTCTTTGAGAACAATGATCCCTGACCGTCTGATTTGTCTCTGGACAGGAAACACAGGAAGAGCTGAGATGATCCAGTACCCAACTTCTGCCCTAAAAAGAGGAACCACTTAAAACTACAGGCCTGAGGAAGAGTCAGATATTTGACTTTATTCATTAAATGGTAAACAACCTTTAATTCTATATTTCCTTTTTAGGGTTCTACAGCCCCACACCATGCTTCACAAACAATCAGCCATTCACCCATTCACACGCTGGTGATGATGAGCTACGATGTAGCCATAGCTGGCCTGGGGCGCACTGACAGAGGCGAGGCTGCCGAACACTGGCGCCGCCGGTTCCTCCGACCACCGACAGCATTAACTTTTATTTGAACAATACTTTTACATAATTAAATTCGAGAAACAAAGAGGGATTCATTCAGTTTTTCTCTCCTCAATAAAACATTTTCAGAGCAGAAAATGGCAGATTTTAGTTCAAAATCTAAACTAATGGAATTACTAAAGAAATTCAGCTCAGTTTGTGATTTCTTTTGCATTTTCTAGTTTTTGTGATTTTTTAATTTATTTATATATATATATATATTTTGCTTTGTTTCATGTTCAAGAAAACAAAACTTACAATAAAAGAGAGGGGGATGGATACGGTGGAGGGGAACACCAGGGTGGGGTGACGGTCCCTGAGGAGTTTGAGCCGAGGGAGCATTATATACATAAACTCACAGCTCAGTGCTCACACTGTGTGTGTGTGTGTGTGTGTGTGTGTGTGTGTGTGTGTGTGTGTGTGTGTGTGTGTGCGTGCGTGCGTGCGTGCGTACGTGTGTGTGTGTGTGTGCATGCAAAGTGCAGCAACAGGATGTGGGTAGCCAGAAAGGTGACTATCATGAGGTAAATGAAAGATACCTGAGAAAAACACTTGTTTTCCCCCAGTTCACTTTTTAAACAAAATTTCCTAAAACTTTTTAATGCTGCTGCTTACAGACGAAGTTATTAAAACACATATTTAAACAAATGTTGGAGGTAAAATAAAAAAACTAAGAAAATGTTTTTACATTTGTAAAATTCCAGAAAATATTCACAGGGAAAAAGAAAATCAAAAGCTGCAAAGCATAAAACAAACAAAAGGAAAGTGAACATTTATGTGTTCTATCACTTCTTCTTCAAAGACCACAGTGGGACTGACTTGATCTGATACTGCAGGTACGAAAGTGAAGTATTTTCTATTTTGTGCCCAAAAGATTGGTTATCCTTCAGTAAATATCTATGTCAGCTTGGTTCACCCTCGGTGAAATAAAAAACCTTCCTTGGGGAAGAAATCCCCCATGACTCCTCATCTCACCAATATTATTATAATTTTTTTTTTACAAAACAGCTTAGTTTGGCTAGTCAAGTAGTGGTTCCCAACCTTTTTTTTCATGAGGACCTCCCTTCCTACATCCAAGACAAGCAAGGCCCCCAACCCCAACTCCTACCCGCATGCACACAATTAAAAGTGATTAAAAACAAACTTCTTATATACAATTATAACTCTTTTACAGAGTTTGATAATACTAAGCATGTTATTGGGATTTTATGAAAGGAAATTTTACAAATGTAAACTTTGTAACCTTACAATCTCAGCACAGACAACATTGTGGGGACCCCCTCAAATCCTTTGGAGACCCACTTGGGAGGGTCACGGACCCCAGGTTGGGAACCACTTTTTTAAAGGAGGAAACAGAAATATTTCATTTTTACTTGCCTGCAATATAAGACACAGTGGTGGTGCACGAAAGTGTTCCATTTGCCTTTAGTGCAGTTTCAGTGTAACATTTTAAATCACAATCACTTCATTTCTGCTCTGAACACACTCATGCACACACACAGGCAGACACAAACATCGACAAATGACACACAAATGATCGCCAGACTCTTTTGTCCTTCCGTTCGTTCATGATTGCCCAAGATGCACCGAGGACGTACCTCCCTGCTTGTTTATCTGAGTGGCGCACTGGCCCGGAGCCAAACGACGATTCCAACCAGGGCGCCTCCAGCGATGTTTATCCGATCCCGGGAAAACGCCGGAGGAAAATAGGGAAACGAGCAGGAATCCAGGTGAGAATAAGACTTCTCTTGAAGCGTGGTTTATCTAGTAAACATCGGCGCGATCTTCTAGCTTATTTTTCTTTGTTTGGCGATTTGAGCGCCACTTCCGCATTCCCGCCAGGCTGCGTTGTGGCACGGTTTCTCCGTCCAAGTTTTTTAAGGTCGGTTTATCCTCATTCCTCAGTGGTTTCTCCTCCTGTTCCCTCCATAAGTGGTTTTTATAAACACCGTGGATCTAACCCTGCTAATTTACGTCCACTAACTCCAGCTGTTTCTGTAGTTTCTGATTCCTCCACTTCACTCAGCATGGCTCTATTTAACACCTACTCTGTTAACAATAAGACCTTCCTGCTCAATGATCTAATTCTCTCTAAAAACCTGGATTTTCTGTTTCTGACTGAAGTTTGGCAGCAAACATCTGATTATTCTGGTCTGACTGAACTCTGTCCAAGTGGTTATTCTTTTCTTAGCCAGCCCCGGAGTTCTGGTCGTGGTGGAGGCCTAGCTGTTGTTTTCAGAGACCATCTTCCATGTAGCTCTACAACCTCTGGTCACTTTGCTTCCTTTGGACTGCAGCTGATTAAAGTCGGGCGTAAGGACCGTTCTACTGTGCTGTGGTCTATCGTCCACCTGGTCCAAACAGCTCTTTCCTTCAGGAGTTTAATGACTTTCTATCCTCCACTGTGAAGCTGTCCAGACTGGTGATTGTTAGTGATTTTAACATCCACGTTGACGATCCCTCTGATCACTTTGCCATGAGTTTCTCCAGCCTTATGGACTCCTTCAGCTTTACCCAGCATGTTTCTGGCCCCACACACACCAGGGGGCACACTCTAGACCTTGCTTTTACCCTGAGTCTAAATGCTGACAGTGTTTGTCCTGAGGACATTTATATTTCAGATCACCAATGCATTTTCTTTAACTTGACAGTTTCTGCGTCCCCACCTCCGGCTCGCCGTATGGTTAGTTCTCGTTTTCTTAATGAGAGCACAGCTAGCAATTTTTTGGCTGCTTTTGATCCACCCTGTTCTTCTGATAACGACCCAGATTCCTTAACTTCTCAGTTCAACGAGAACTGCCTCTCCATTCTGGACAACATCTGTCCTGTCAGAACCAGATCAGTTCCTGCAGTGAACCCTACTCCCTGGTTTAATGACAGCCTTCGCAGCCTGAAGCGCCAATGCAGAAAAATTGAGCGCTTGTGGAAGAAAACCCATCTCCACGTCCATCTGCTGCACCTAAAGGATATTCTGATATCCTTTAATCTGCAGTCAGAGATGCTAGGGTTTCCTATTTCTCCAGCCTGGTGTCCCAGAGCAAAAGGAACCCCAAGGTGCTGTTTAACACCATCAGCAGCATTGTCTGTTCTGCCTCTCCCACAGCCTCCATCCACTCTGTTGCAGACTGTGAGAACTTTCTGTCTTTCTTTGTGGACAAAGTCAATAAGGTTAGATCTAGCATCTCTCCTTCAGCCTTATCGCAGCCTCTCCCTACTCCAACCAGGCCCATCATCCTAGATAGCCTTGCTCCTGTTTCTTTTCCTGAGTTAACCAAACTAGTTTTACTCTATGAAGATCTCTGCATGCCCCCTCTGCATCTTACCCTCATCTTTGTTTAAAAGTGCTAAACAGTCCATTGGTCCCAGCGTGCTCTCTATAATGAATGCTTCTCTGGTTTCTGGTCAGGTCCCTGCTTACTTTAAGAACGCTGTAATCCACCCGCTTCTTAAAAAAACGAGTCTTGACGGCTCTCTCCATAGCAGCTTCAGACCCATCTCTAAACTTCCGTTCATCTCCAAGATCTTGGAAAAGGTTGTGGCTATATTGGCTAAACAACTCACAGCTGCTCTTGATGAACATAACATCTATGATAGCTTCCAGTCAGATTTTCGTTGAGCTCATTCTACTGAAAAGCTCTTCTTAGGGTCTCTAATGACCTTCTGACTCACAGTGATGCAGGGGTCAGTTCTGTTCTGGTACTGCTGGACCAGACTGCAGCATTTGACACTGTTGACCATCACCTGCTACTGGAGAGGCTGAGAGATTGGGTAGGCCTATCAGGAACTGTTCTGGAGTGGTTCTCCTCTTATCTTTCTGAGCGCTCCTTTTCTGTGGCCGTCTCCAAGTTTAGGTCCTCCACCACCTCCCTTACCCATGGTGTCCCACAAGGTTCTGTGCTGGGGCCTCTAATCTTTCTCCTCTATCTGCTTCCTCTGCAGCACATTCTGAGCTCCTTCAAAGGAATCTCCTAACATCTTAATGCAGATGACATCAAACTGTACATCTCCTTTAAGCCCCATGAGACGTCTAATCTTCTTCTGGCTCTTGGAGAGTGCAGATGCTTTTTTCCTCCTCTCCTCCCTGTCTTATCCCCAAGGCTCTTTGTCTGTCTTTGGGTGCATGGCTGCTTCTGCATTTTTTCTGGAAACTGGAAATTATTAAAAATGGACCTGGTCAGCTGGTTAGTCAATGCGATTGATAAAGTGTTTTCAACAAGGGGAACGGGAGAAGGGGCTCCCGGATGCCCCTCTGGGACAGACCCAGCTGGTCATGTCATGGACTCCTGGAAACAGTGGAACCTGATTTGCCTATCTCGGCTGTCTGTGGAGGATTCTGGGGACGTCTGAATGTTCGTGGTGTTGGTGTCATGTTTCCTGCTCTTTGGCCTGGGAGGCTTCCTGGTTTACCGGAAAATGAACGAGCTGTCAAGGAATATTGGCGCCCTCCCTGAGCACTGGGATGGATTACACCGCGCTGTGAATTCACAGATTCACATAATTGTCGAGATGAATCATAAGCTTGGAGCTTTGGCTGAGATTCATGCATTGGCACAGAAGATGGATGCCATCAAGGAGCGTGTGGACGAATCAGCACGGATTGGGATAGATTAAATTACATCATTATTGGGATTTTGAGAGGTTGAGGACCAACAGAACTTTAAGACAGAGAGGAAATTATCTCGGTCTGGCCCCAAAACAATTTCTAATCTGAATCTGGTGCCCTTGAGCCTGTAAGGCTGCAACGAATACTCGCCCCTCAGAAGAAATGAGGAATGCTGCCATCGCTATGGCAACTCTGTCTCCTATCCCAGCCTGGGCGGGACTGCGGGCTGTGAAGGCCGCCGAATCGTTCCAGGTGTCACTGTGCCCTCCAAAACTCAACAACCTCCTTCCCCTGTCCAGACTGAGGTGACGTGCATTGCTTATTGTGGCTGCAGGAACTGACGTGTGGAGAGTCCCGAACCCACCACCCCACCTAGTAGACACTTATGTTGTGTGATGTCTGAAGTCTGTTGCATCTCTGTCTGAGGTGTTTTTTTGCATAGCAAAGCTGCCCTCCCTGTGGAGGGTAACTCTGAAGTGCGTTTTTTTTCCTCCACCCGAACCAATCCTCATGTAACCCTCTGATCTCTATTGAGGTAGCGCGACTCAGGGTTGCGAATGACCACAGTCACCAAATCTTGTCATGTGTCTTTGCCTATGTATGTCTGATCTCTGAATTGTGTGTACTGAAACTCTAATTTCCCTCTGGGATTAATAAAGTATCTTTGAATTGAATTTGAATTGAATTAAGCTGCAGCTGTTACCTGCTTAGACTCTATCAAAACCTGGATGGCTGGGAGCTCTCTTCAGCTGAATGAAGATAAGACTGAGATCCTCATCTGTGCCCCAGACAAGCTGGTTCCCAAAGTCAGAGACTCTCTTGGTCAGCTTGCTTCTCACACCAAACCCTCTCTCAGGAATTTTGGCGTGACCTTTGACCCAGCTCTCACCCTGGATTCTTATGTCAGTTCTCATGTTCGCTCTTCCTTCTTCCATCTCAGGAACATTGCTAAGCTGAGTCCCATTCTGTCCCGCTCTGAACTTGAGACAGTTCTCCACACCTTCATCTCCTCACGCTTAGACTACTGTAACTCTCTTTTCACGTGTCTGAGCAGAACCTCCCTGAACCGTCTACAGGTGATTCAGAATGCTTGTGCTCGGCTTTTGACTAAGTCCCCCAAACACACCCACATCACCTCCAGCTTCACTGGCTGCCAGTCAACCTCAGGGTTCATTTCAAGATCCTGGTTCTGGTCTATAGGGCCTTACATGGACAAGCACCATCTTACATTGGTGATCTTCTTAGTCCCTACACCCCCAGCAGGTCCCTGAGGTCCATTGATCAAAGCCTACTGGTTGTGCAGCACCAGGCTAAAGACCAAAGGTGACAGATCATTTGCTGCTGTGGCCCCCAGACTCTGGAACTCTCTCCCCCTGAGCCTGAGATCAGTGGACTCAGTGGTCTCCTTTAAAAAGCAGCTGAAGACACTCGTTCAAGCTGGCTTTTGTATGACCTTCTTCACCACTCTCTCTTTATTCTGCTCTCCCCACCTATTCCACCTTCCTCAGGATCCACTGATTTCCCTCTTTCCTATTCACTCTCTCTCTTTCTTAACATTTTTTAATCACAATTGTCAATTTTTTGCTCTTTTTAAATATATTTTAAACCATTTTCTAAATTCTTTTTTATGTTTTTACATTTTTTTGTTTTTGTGAAGCGCCTCATGATTTTTATCTTGAGAGGTGCTATAGAAATTAAATTTTCTTCTTATTCACACACACACACACACACACACACACACACACACACACACACACACACACACACACACACACACACACACACACACACACACACACACACACACAAGGATTAAGTTCTGGTGTGAGTTCACAGCATAATTTGTGTAGAGTGCATGCAAAATATATATACATACATTCATTATATGTTTTTTCCAACATTATCATGCAAGCTCTTCCGTTATTTGTCAGAAAATATGAGGAAGACCTGAAGAAAAGCGAGCCCGCAGAGACCTTTAGTTTTGATGGAAATGAACTGATACTAATTAGAGGATCTGATCTTTGGTCAGTGGCTTTACTACCTTGGTATGTGTGTGTGTGTGCGTGCGCGCATGTGCATGTGTGTGTGTGCATGTGTGTGCATGTGTGTGTGTGTGTGTGTGTGTGTGTGTACGCTAACAACATGTGTGGTTAGTTAGTCCAGGATGTGGGCTCCACGTCCATCTGCCTCTCCAGTGACAGCGTCCTCAGTGATCTCCCAGTTCCTCTCTGAAGGCTATTCTCATTTCAGCCACATTGATTCTAAACCAGAGCTGTCTCCCCAGAGACTCCACCAACGCCTTCAGCTTGCATAACCAAACCCGCTATTGGTAAAATCACAAAGGTGTGGGTGGAAAACCACATCTTTCTTTCTACACACTGTGTCCCAGTCACCTGGCTCGTCATGAATGGGGCCTGAAATTCCACTCTTTTCCATAACTAACTCTTTACGTTGAACAGAACACTTGTTTTAGTGTTTATGTTGTTTATGTTGTTGTTTATGTGCTTAGCAGACGCTTTTTCCCAAAGCGACTTACAATTTTTATTTTTTCTCATTTCATTTCATTTCTCATTTCAGTGTGTGTGTGTGTGTGCGTGCGCACGTGCGTGTGTGTGTGTTTACAGCAAATACTTTTAAGAATGTCTGTAAATTGCCAGGAAAATTAGTGCTGAGCCTGCAGACAGGCTCTGGGGCACTAATTGATGAGTAAGCAATACACAGAAATCCTGAAACATCAAAAACATGAAAAAAACAAGGATTTCCTTTAATTAAAATGTCTCTTTTGCTCAATTTCCTTGAAGAGCTGCTTTTCAAAATAGTCAAAAGTGCTTCCTCATAAGCAGCCCACTGCAGGAGCAGATGGCGATGCTTACGTATGATGGCAACATCAGTTCTGTTTGTCCAGCGTTTTTGATGGTTTATTGTGGGAAGCCTCAGACGCCACAAAGACATGTTGCAATGCAAAAGGAGCCAAACTGCAGACACTGAAAATGTGAGCAGAACAGCACCTGTTGGAGAAATTTGTTCACAAGAATTGTTCAACGTTCCCCAACAAAGAAAGTGGTAAAACATCAAATCCTTTGGGTATCAGTGTAGTTCAATGTTTTCAAAGCTATATTATTGAAAAAAAAAAAGACAAAAAAAGACAAAAGTGAAAATGTTGTAGCAATTCCAAGAAACTAATATGAGAGGAATCAATGAGAGACATTAGTGCATTAAGCCGAGTGACAGATTCATGTGTCAGAACTCAGTGATGACATCATGTTGGACCTGGAGGAAAAACGTCAAAGAAAAGCAATGTACAAGCAGAAGTTAAAAGATCAGACACATTTAAAATACATTTGTATTCAGCAGAAATATTTTTATTTCCTTTATTGTCCAGAGTCACTGATCTCTTTTTTCTTCAAGTCAGTTTTTCTGAGAATTAAGACGGACCATGGGCTCATCGGACCACAGAACACATGTCCACTGTCTTCCTGTCCATCTGTGATGATGTCAGCTCAGAGGAGGGTCTGAGATGAGCTGATGGGTAGCTCATTCTCTTTAGCTTAAGTTTATCTGTCACAATAAAATTCCAGACTCATTGAGGCTGTCAGTTGCAGGGCAATCATCTGGAGCTGACTGAGGTTAAAGGTCATCTCTTCATTTGATAGAATGTTATGAACTTTTTATGAACTAACATTTATCTTGACTGTTGCAGGATTTATATTAAAGCTGCATTCCGGAGTTTTCCCCTTTCAGAAATGATGTATGATTTTTCAAATATCCGTAAAAGTGATTATCTCATCATGTACTGTGAAAAAATGTAAGCAATACGACTTTTTTTTTTTTTTTTGCTAAGCACGCCCACCGCCCCGCAGAGCTCCATTCAATAGGGAACTGAGCGCCGACCAGAGCTAACCAATAGCTTTAGACTACCGCTTATTTGCTTCAAATTTAAGGAATACCTCGGTTGATGCAGAGTTGGTGAACTTTTCACGGACAAGTAAGTCTCTAAAATATAAATGTATGAGAACACAACATGACATGAGAATATTACTCATAAAACAACGTGTTTTAGCTCTGTTTGTCGGCTAAGAAGCACATTTATAAACAGAAACGTGAAGTCGCCATCTTAAACAAACAGAGGAATAGACTTTTTGTGTGATATGCTTGTCAGCCACTAGATGGTGCCATCAGATAAGAGAAATCCTCTGGAAAGAAGCTTTAAACAATTTATGCACTGAAGGACCAAGATTATTTATCACTTTTTTCACATTTTTCTTCTCCCTTTCTTTTCTTTAGTAAATCTATTTCTCCTACAGACCCCTGACCCATCTTCCCCCAAACACTACACACCTTTATTTTCATGCTCATTTATTCCATAGTCTTAATGGACACTATTTTAAAATGACTATGTCTGGTTGCTTTCCTTGTTCGTCATCTGTTGATTGGAATTTTATATATATATATATATATATTTATATATATGTATGTGTGTGTGTGTGTGTGTGTGTGTGTGTGTGTTTACGCCAGTCACACTTTCACTCACAAGTGGTCTTCAGTTAATAACGTGCATGTTTTGAACATGCCAAGTCCGTGCAGAGAAGCTGCAGCTGGGACTCAAACCTTTAACCCCATTGCAAGACAGCAGTGCTACCAAATGCCCCACCATGCTTACAGTATTCCAGATTACATAGATAAGTTATAATTAAAAAAAAACATTGAAACATGTTATTTTGCAGGAAGCAAGAGTCAGATTTTAAGCCAAGTTCATGTTCTGCAGAAATTAGAAATTAGCACTCCCCCTGAAAAATAACTCTCTCTCTCTCTCTCTCTCTCTCACACACACACACACACACACACACACACACACACACACACACACACACACACACACACACACACACACACACACACACACACACACACACACACACACACACACACACACACACACACACACACACAGTAAGATGAGAGATAGGCAGCCACAACACAGATGAACTACTCCATCTGTGTTATTGTTCAGTGAACCATTAATTGAGTTTTCTAATTTAAGTGAAAGGTAATAACCAGAGAAGACATGAGTGCACATGTCGTCTAGAAGAAGGTGATTTTTGTAAGTCATCAGCCTAATCTATTTTTATATTTCTAAAAAAAAATGTTCTCTAACAATGTGCCCAGAAAGTCTTTAAATTACTGCTTTGATCTGTCCCATTGTCTACAGATCTCATTACAGCAGCAATGGCAAATTTGGAAAGCAAATTAGTTTAAAGGTTTTTTGTTTCATGGTCTTTAACAATGTTCTAACATTGTATAGCTATCAATATATTGTAGAGATAAAAAAAATAAATAATAATAATAATAATAATAATAAATCTCGGGCGTGGGAGGAGTTTGGTGAGGCCATGGAGAAAGACTATCGATCGGCTCCAAAGAGGTTCTGGCAAACTGTCCGGCGCCTCAGGAGAGGAAGGCAGCAACTCGCTCACACTGTTTACAGTGGGGATGGGGAGCTGCTGACGTCAACTGAGGCTATAGTCGGACGGTGGAAGGAATACTTTGAGGAGCTCCTCAATCCCACCAATGCGCATTCCGAGGAGGAACCAGAGCTGGGAGGCCTGGGGATGGACTGTCCGATCTCGGGGGCAGAAGTTGCTGAGGTAGTCAAACAACTACACAGCGGCGGAGCCCCGGGGGCGGATGAGGTTCGTCCTGGGTATCTCAAGGCTATGGATGTTGTAGGGCTGTCATGGTTGACACGTCTCTACAACATTGCGTGGTCATCGGGGGCAGTTCCTAGGGAGTGGCAGACCGGGGTGGTGGTCCCCATCTTTAAGAAGGGTGACCTGAGGGTGTGTTCCAACTATAGGGGGATCACACTCCTCAGCCTCCCTGGAAAGGTCTACTCCAAGGTACTGGAGAGGAGGGTCCGATCGATAGTTGAATCTCAGATAGAGGAGGAGCAATGTGGTTTTCGTCCTGGCCGTGGAACTGTGGACCAGCTCTATACCCTTGCAAGGGTGATGGAGGGGGCATGGGAGTTTGCCCAACCAATCCACATGTGTTTTGTGGATTTGGAGAAGGCTTATGACCGTGTCCCCAGGGGCACCCTGTGGGGGACGCTCCAGGAGTATGGGGTGGGTGGCTTTCTGTTAAGGGCCATTCAGTCCCTTTACCAGAGGAGCGTGAGTTTGGTCCGCATAGCCGGTAGTAAGTCGGACCTGTTCCCAGTGAGGGTTGGACTCCGCCAGGGCTGCCCTTTGTCACCGGTTCTGTTCATCACTTTTATGGACAGAATTTCTAGACGCAGCCGTGGTGTGGAGTGTGTCGAGTTTGGTGGCAGGAGAATCTCGTCTCTGCTTTTTGCGGATGATGTGGTCCTCCTAGCTTCATCCAGCTCTGACCTTCAGCTCTTGCTGGGTAGGTTCGCGGCCGAATGTGAAGCGGCTGGGATGAGGATCAGCACCTCCAAATCTGAGACCATGGTTCTCGACCGGAAAAGGGTGGCTTGCCACCTCCGGGTCGGGGGAGAGGTCCTACCTCAAGTGGAGGAGTTTAAGTATCTCGGGGTCTTGTTCACGAGTGAGGGTAGGAGGGATCGGGAGATCGACAGGCGGATTGGTTCGGCGTCTGCAGTGATGCGGACGCTGAGCCGATCTGTCGTGGGGAAGAGGGAGCTGAGCCAGAAAGCCAGGCTCTCGATTTACCGGTCGATCTACATCCCAATCCTCACCTATGGTCATGAGCTTTGGGTAATGACCGAAAGAACGAGATCGCGGATACAAGCGGCCGAAATGAGTTTCCTCCGTAGGGTGGCCGGGCTCAGCCTTAGAGATAGGGTGAGGAGCTCGGACATTCGGGAGGGACTCGGAGTAGAACTGCTGCTCCTCCGGATCGAAAGGAGCCAGTTGAGGTGGTTTGGGCATCTGGTCAGGATGCCTCCTGGACGCCTCCCCGGGGAGGTGTTTCGGGCATGTCCTGCCGGCAGAAGGCCCCCGGGTCGACCCAGGACACGTTGGAGAGGTTACATCTCCAATCTGGTCCGGGAACGCCTTGGGGTCCTGCCGGAGGAGCTGGTGGACAAGGCCGGGGAGAGGACGGCCTGGAGCTCCCTAGTTGGGATGCTGCCCCCGCGACCCGGACCCGGATAAGCGGAGGAAGACGAGACGAGACGAGAATAATAATAATAATAATGTGGTTCTCTTGCATTTGTTTCAAAACCATTGGACGTCCGGTTGTCGGTCTCATCGAACTGCTGCATTTCATTCATAACACACTCATGTATTTAACAACAGGGCACCACTGGTGTGAGAGCTTCTCCGCTCAATAATATCGAAGAAGGAGAAACAGCCGGCCTCTACCCCTTCAACTTTAGGACAAACTACCAGAGTCCCAAAAAGAAAAACTGCTCATGCAAAAGATGTGTGAACCCAGAAATCAGCGACTGGTGTTAAGCGCTCTCTCATTTCCTCATATAGAACAGAATAGAATAGAATAGAATAGAATAGAATAGAATAGAATAGAATAGAATAGCCTTTATTGTCATTTTACAAGATACAGCAACATTGGAGTGCCACTCCTTTTGGTGCAAATTGTTAAAGAATACAGAAAAATAACACTGAATAAAATAAACGTTAAATCAACAGTAACACTTAATTACAAAAATTGTATGTTTGCATTCAAAACCTAGCTTGTTCTGTAGATTCACTAAAGCAGCTTTAATTCAGTAAATGCATTGTTGACTTTCTGCATATTTAAAATGACATTCATCTTTACTAAATTAATCCTGCACAGAAGATTAGATCAGATCAGATTGATCAATTTCACCTAAATGTAAAAATGTCCGAGCAGTGTTTGTCATGTCATTTTAAAACGAACATCGTATGCTGCTATGCGTGTGTTAGAAACTGAACACACACACACACACACACACACACACACACACACACACACACACACACACACACACACACACACACACACACACACACACACACACACACACACACACACACACACACACACAAACCTCAACATTCTGCATGCAGACATGCATCAGAAACACATATTTCTGCATAACTTTTATAATCTGTGTGTAATTGTTTTGATATTTTCGTTATTAATCTGTGGACGATTCCCTCCTAACTCCGTTAATGGATTGAGGAACAGAACCTTTGTGGCTTAACCTTGCTTCCATTTATAGCATTAAACTGACTGAACGGATCAAATCCATTACACAACCTCTTCATGAGATTCACAACAGGTGTTGATGAAATTTTTAAGGCTGCTCTAAATCGGTTCAGTACAGCTGAAGCTGTTGACCACAGGCCTAAGCAGAAAGTACAGTCACACTGCATACTTCCTCCTTTGAAATACCAGACTCCTAAAATGACCATCACATGATCATTTAGTGGAATTACCTGTCAATGCACTACCACCTTTACGGAAGGAAACGTTGTCTTTTTTTAGGAATAATAAAACATTCTGTTTTTGTTTTCTTGTATTTGATAACTAAAAATCCAGAAGATTATATAATAAATGTAAGTAAAAACATAGGTGGAGAGACCTAAAGCTAAAACCTGCTGGCATGTTTAGGAGCAACAGTTCAAGTATATTTTTATCCCTTGGTTTGCATGTTTCTGTGTGATGTTCTGCTCCATCAAAAGGAGCAACATGTCAGTTCGTAAAACCAGTGATGCACAACTTGTGTGGCTACTTAACCATGATGATTTGCACAGTTAACAGTTCACATCAAAAGAGAGAGCTTGGGGAAAGTTCCTGATGTAACGTAGGGCTGAAAGCAAGTCTCTTGTGGAGAGCTACAAAGCATGAACAGTGAAACCTGTGAAAAAAAGGAAATTGTTGGTTGATTAAAAGAAAACATTGTGTACAGCAGATCAATGCTAAATTTATTTCAGACGTATGCACACAGAATTTTAAATCTAATTGATTTGTTTGTTTCTATTTAATGAAATAAATATTAGTAAACAAAAAAACGCTGTTGGTTTTGTGACTTTTGTGCACACTAGCTCTTTGCTGCCATCTGGTGGTAGCAGATTGTATTTGTCACCACCTCAAATATTTCACCAGCATCATATTTATAAATTTGGGTGTTTGATCCTTGAATTTGGGTTTATTTTAAATACAATTTTAAAATCTATATCTCACTATAGATCATTAATAACGTGATAGGTTAGAAAGGATTCTGAATTGCATAAAACAAAAACAAACAAACAAACAAACAAACAAATAAATAAATAAATATGTTGTTGATTACAGACAAAATCAGATTATATGGAGGAGAATTGGTCATTGTGATAAATGATGCCTTTCCTCATTTCCCCTTAAATAAATAAATAAATAAATAAATAAATAAATAAATAAATAAATAAATAAATAAATAAATATTCCTTTAGGGAAAGCAGAAACTAAGTGTGGGATGGAACTGTTCATTTATTGTTTCTGAATGGTTGTAAATCATCATCATAAAGGCCAGTAAGTTTTTCTGATTTGCAGAATTATAAAAGAACTGAAATATACAACATAATCTCGTTTTACTGCTGATTCTTAAGCAGTCTCTTCTGTTTTTGATAAGCGTGTAGCTTTTCCAACAGTGATACCATTTTATTACAGCTGCGAGAAGAGAAGTAAAAACAAAATTCTCATGGGAGGCAAGATTTCAGGGGGGAGTTCGTTAAGTTTGTGTGAGATAAATCTGATCTTATCTGCAAACCATTCATGTCATAAAACAGCTCTTGATAAGAAAAATAAAATGTTTGGAACGTGAAACTCTTCAAAAGTGAATGTTGAACTCCATTAGACGCGGTGTAAACTTATAACACTGGAAATTAAACTTTAGGCCAAAAATTTTCATCTTCATTGAAGCTAAAGGCCAAGCTGCTTCTGGCTTTTTGGATATATTTAGTTGATACTCTAAAACTTTACGCCAAAATCCTCCTTCCATGTCTCATCTGTGTCTTAATTCACACGCGCGCACACACACACACACACACACACACACACACACACACACACACACACACACACACACACACACACACACACACACACACACACACACACACACACACACACACACACACACACACACACACACACACACACACACTTTCTGTGGTGAGTGTAACAGTAATCTTTACCTCATCTACACCACATTACCACCTGATCCTAATTGAATACTTGGCAGAGTGAGGAGGAGATGATGTCGTGCTCCAAGCTGAAGAATCATCAGTCATGGTCATTAGCGCCTCTAAGTGCCTCTCCTGACCTATGATGCCTTTCTACAGAGAGGTCAAGGCAACTAATGAATGAACTCCTTCACGTTTTTCTTTTCTTTTTTCTTTTTTATGAGCTTGTGGGAAAAGCTGCTACAATTGTTTTTCAGTGTTATTCTGGGCATGAAATACAAAGTTCCTTCAAATTTTGGGGATGTGAGAGTACCTTTAGTGGTCAAAACAAGCATGTTTCCATGAGAATGGGGCTTTTTTTTTCATGTGCCTCACGTGGCAAGAGGTTTTTGGTGTTTGCAAATTCAAACTCAGTAAATGATGTGGTACTGTACAAATGACCTTACATTAATTTGTACAAAACTAGTAGTTATGTCTATAAGAAAAGAATGCCATGAACACACTTGATCAAGTAAAAAAAGGTCATCCTTCATGCATTTGCTTCTTTTATTACCCAGTTATCATGAAAAAGGATGTGTTTACACAAGAACGTGCAGTCCGTGAAGATGTGTAAGTACCAAAAAATAGCAAGGCTGTATGTTTGGTTGCACCATATATGGCATTAATCCGCAGAGTTGTGCTGCTCTGTGAGGTTTGGAGAGGGGACAGCTGCAGCTGAAGATTTACTCCACCTCTCCTTGCAGCCCAGCCAAAGCAACGACGCTCTCAGCCTCTTCAGTGCATCCTGGTTCCAGCAGACAATTTGTGTGAAGCAGAAAGAGGGACCCGGTCTGCCCTGAAGCTGCTTTGAGGGGCTGAATTACGATTTCCCAAGTAACGCTAAACCCAGGGAAACAGCCTGAATGGCCATCCATCAGGCTGTGTGTCTGCATCCTCTAGAACAATGTGTGACCTCTGGGTGCACGGAAGGTCAGGAACGAGAGTCTCATGCACCTCCCTCACATGCACATGCACACAGGCTTAACTCATGCGTAGCAGCACACAGTAACATTTATACAACCTTTTCAACAGTTCGTCTTAAGTTCTCTCCAGAATAAAATTTGCATGTGATGAAATTTTGATTTTGGCAGCAAAGTAAAAGCAGTTGTTGATACTGGCAAGTAATAACATGTGATAAATAGTACTATTGTAAAAAATAAACCGATCTCATCAAACAATCTCGGAAATAAAACAGCAGACAATTATACATGTTTTTTCCATTGTAAAAGCCTATATAGTTCATTTATTTTGTACAAACAGACTTTTTGAGATGGGCTCATGAAGTTTTGACTGAATGAAGTCAAATAAAAAAAAGCAGAAAAGGCCAACTCATACATTTATACTATTTATTAAAATCAACGTTTACACTTGCTGCAGTTGTCGGGAAACAGTCTAGATTTGCTGTTTTGTAAAAGTGAAACGTTCTTGTTGTGTAACGGCGTTGCCATGGTGACCAGCGATAACCTCCTGCACCACAGTGAGCGAATCATCTATCAGCCTGATGGTTGTGAAGTTTATCCTCGGTGGGAAGGGTACAGAACCGTATGCGATGGGATCGATGGGTATCTGAGTCTGGGAACCTGACAGCTCTGGGTTTAGTCTGCACCCAGACCTCCTACATGCACGTCCCACTGTTTACTACCCCCTGCCTCACACTCCTCCCTCTACACATCGATCATTTCAACAGGACCACACACACATACATGACGTACACAAAAACAAACACACTCACGCACATCTCAATTTGGGGTTAAAATATCGTAATCAGTTGCAACTGAATCAAAAAACATCACTTGGTGACCACTATTGTTCTTCTGACTCACGTTCAATCAAACACTTTCAATTTAATGTCTTGATTTTATTTTTCCCACACAATGGCTATAATTCTTTCTCACTGCGTAACAGACATTACGCATCCAGACCTACTCACTCCCTGCTCTTAACTCTGATTTACGTCACAGGGCTCCTTCTGCACAGATGTGTTGCAGGGAGCTCATTCCACACGCAGTTTCCTGTAATAAAAGAGCAGTTTGAGATGATGAGCTTCGGTTGAGCTGATGCCAGCCGGTGATACCTGCACACCAGGGAACTCTGCCCATGTCTGACCCCAGAAAACACTAAAAGTTCGCATTGTATGCTAAAATACCTTCTATGCGTGAAGTTAGTGAGTGCTAAAGGTAGTTTAAGAAATTGCTGGGACCTTTTGAAATGTACAGCTTTTTGGCACATGAATGTTTTGAGCTAATTTTGTGACATTGAGATGTCTTCCCTTGATGGTTTCCCTAAATTCTTTAATTTTAGGTAAAAAAATAAAATAAAATAAAAAAGACCAGGACTTTGTCCAAAATTTATTGTGCTGGGTGAATATTATGATTAAAAAAGCTTCTGGTTTCATTTAAGAATAGGCTTAAAACATTTTTATTTGATAGGGCCTATGGTTAAAATCTGACGTTAGCCTAAATCTGGACAAGTGGGGGAGTAGAGGGAGGTGGAGTGTACAGTCGGTAAAGACGGCTCTCCCTTGCCCTGCCTCCAACATGCCTCCATCTAAATAGGATAGATTATCCAGAGTTATCTCTGTAGTTATGCTGCTATAGGCTTAGACTGCTGGAGGATACACTGACCACTTTCCACACTCTACTACTATCTTCTACAATCTGCTCTTTAACTGTATTATTTCCTGCTATTTCAGCTATTAACTTTATTTTCTCTCTGTTTTTCTCCCCAGAAGAAGCTACAACGATGTTCTGCTGAGCTGTGGTGGCCTCATGGAGGGGGCCATCGTCTAGCACACTGCTGCTAACCACTTAAACATTCTCCCTCTCCTGATAACTTTTTGCTTTCCTTGACATTGGACGTGTTACTACTAGTTTACCCGTTTAATTAGAGATCCACTAGGATAAATACAATAAAGTTTATCTCACCAAATAGAATATTTACTAAGACATCACAATAGAACTGTAGACACATTAGTGTGTGTGTGTGTGTGTGTGTGTGTGTGTGTGTGTGTGTGTGTGTGTGTGTGTGTGTGTGTGTGTGTGTGTGTGTGTGTGTGTGTGTGTGTGTGTGTGTGTGTGTGTGTGTGTGTGTGTGTGTGTGTGTGTGTGTGTCTGCTCTGTCTTCTCGATCCCCAGTGAGTCGTGGTGGATGGCTGCTTATACTGAGCCAGGATTCTCTGGAGGTTTCTTCCTGTTAAAAGGGAGTTTTCCTCTCCACTGTCGCTGCATGCTTGCTTAGTATGAGGATTGCTGTATAGTCACTGACACTCGCCAGTGACTTGATGCAATTTGCTGGGTTCCTTATATAGGACACATTATTTCTGATTGGCTTAATGAACTGTGAATTGGAATGTTTATTATGTGAAGTGCCTTGAGACGACTCTTGTCGTGATTTGGCGCTATTTAAATAAACTTGAATTGAATTGAATTTAGGAAACATCCATATATCCATCAATCTTTATTCTCATTTATCAATATTTGCACATTTTATCAAGGAGAATATATTATAAAAAAAACACCCTCGAGATATTGGGTAACAATTTTGACAAGAAATTCATCAGCATAGAAAATTGCTAATGTTAGCATCCTAGTTTGATCAAAAAGACGCTGTATGGCACACATAATACAGACCATGTTTAGGATTTTTGTTTTCAGTCAAGATTTCTGAGTTCAAGTGGCACTGTGTAGTTTCCTGGCATTAGGGGGCAGTACACACATTTCAGGGTAGTTTTACACCATATCGTCATGACTGTCGCCAGTTTGAAAAACATCACAGTAAATATTGTTACCCGTGGAGCAGAAAGCATGCAACCTTGACGTGACTCCTCAGATGGTCCTTCGGTCAAAGTAGCTTTCCGGAGTTTTCCCCCTTTCAGAAATTATGTACGATTTTTCAGAAATCCGTAAAAGTGATTATCTTATCATGTACTGTATTTTAATGTGACGTAATGTAAGCAATACGTTGTTTTTGTTTTTGTTTTTGCTAAGCATGGCCCTTGCCCCGCAGAGCTCCATACAATAGGAAACTGAGCGCCAACCTGAACTAACCAATGGCGTTAGACTACCGCTTAAGCGCTCCAAATTTAATAAAGTACCTCAGATGATGCAGTTGATGAACTTTTCACCGATAAGTAAGTCTTTAATATATAGATATATGAAAACACAACATGACATGAGAATAAAACTTGTAAACCAACGTGTTTTAGATCTGCTTGTCGACTACAGAAGCCCATTCATGAACAAGAAACGTGAAGTCGCCATCTTAAAAAAATGGATCTACAGACCTTTTGTGTGATATGCTTATCAGCCACTAGATGGTGGAGATACTCTGTCTAGCTACTTTAATTCCATCAAGAGAATGCAATGCAGATGCTAGTTTGTGGCGTAGTTTCCGGGCCTGCCGGTGACTTCAGTAAGTCGTATGTCCAGCCAATCATCTAGTATGATGTCATCAACAGGTGCAGGACCCTGAGCCGGCCAGATGGCTTCTAATATGGTGTCCCCCAAACATGCTAGACCTGCGTCCTATACTTTAGTCCCGATTTTTCTGGTTATATAATATAAAGGTGCCAATATTTTTTAACAACTGGACACAATTTTATTAATTTTCAACTTCTGATGGATCTTTCCAGAGATTAATGGTAAACAATAGACATTCTCTCTTTAAACCTAAACATGATGCCCATTTGAGCGTCACTAACTTATTCAGAAAAGATCAACGTGAGTTTCAAATGTCACTGCATACAAAACCTGGTGGTGGCGCTAGAGGCAGAGTCAGATGTAAACAAGTAAGGAGAGGTTTTTTCCCTTTAACTAATAATCAAGCAGCAGCAATCTGACTTACTATGAAAATGAAACCTCATGCTGATGTTCTAAAGTAAGTTTATTTTCCTTCATAAAAATGTCCATTAGATTTCAAATTTTAATTTCCATGACAACTAGGTCTTTTCCTTAAAAAAAAACTTTTCATTGGATGATTTTGAGTTGCAGTTGAAAAAAAAACCAAATTCTGTTTTTTATTAGTCATCTTTTCATTTGACAGGGAAACAAAGGAAACTGATTTTTAAAATCTGGACTTGCTAAATTTCACGAGTCATTTAGGAATTTCCATTTTTGCAGCCCTGTATTAACCAACTCCACTGTCACCTTTTCAAGAGTTTACATGAAGTCACTGCATTGCTACACTTCTCTGTGCGTAGGAGCCTCGTGCAAACACAACCTCAAGTGTTTAGTTTCCTTGTGGCCTCAGAGGCATTGCCACAGTCTGCAGATTGCTGTCTTACATGAGCTTTAGCACCAGGTCTCACAGACAGGATGTTGATAACATCCTGCAAACTCCAGCTCTCTTAGCTGAGGATCACTATTTCTCTCTGCCTCTCCCCTCTCTGTTCCACACACACCAGATCAAGAGTCATCATCTAAAAGCAGACGGAAAGAAAAAGAACCTGCGTCACTGTATCTGGTAATCAAGTGAGCAATTATGAAAATAATTTGGAGACAGCTACTGCTTGAATCATCCATCCATAAATCCCAAGAAATCATCGTGAAAGCTCATGGAACAATTTTTCGACCATCCGTGCTCCGAGTAGAGAATGATGCACAACACGCAGCAGCAATGCATAGCTGTTTACTCTTTTGTTCATGTCGTTCCATTCTACATGTTATTTTGACACACCACACACTCTTGTCCTCTTCCCAGTGGCACCGGCAGAGTCCAGTTTAGAGCTAATTAATCATGCAGCTCATCGGCTCTCGGCAGCCTTGTGTAAATTTGTTCCCCGTGCTCTGACATTAGATGGAGTATGAGGGTTATTCTGCGTTTACTTGCACGCCTCCCGTGGGTTGGCAGCTGTCCAGGACTGCTCAAGCCCCTTGTCAGGTCCAGCCTTTAGGAAAGATCTTCTAGGCCTGATTACAAAACTGTCGCTAGATGACAGATGAAGGCTCTAAAGAGCTCTATCTTTAGCTCTGGGTAAGGCTGTCTCTACTCCAGAATCCACTTGGCTCATCTGGACAAAGCAGTGTGATGAAGAGGAAGGGAAATGCAGAGGAACAGATGGGGAGAGAAAATAAGTCAACATGTAGAAAAACATTTTTCACCAAAATGCATGACTATTGCAGAGGTAAACCTTGCTTGCAGAAGTTAATGTAAGTCAAAGTTTTCACTCCCCGTCACTGACAGTGTGGTTTTACTGTCAGTGAGGAAGACAAAGCAGGATTTTCACCCCCATCTGACCGCCTCCTCTCTCATGCCTCTGTTGGTTTAACCCCGGTGGGCAGCAGGCAGACCTGACAGCACCCAGACACTCTCTTGTGATTTATAGAGCTCGCTGAGCATGGAGAAGCGATGACCACTCAGATTTGACCCCTGCCGTGTTATCAGCTGCTCATCAAGAAGCAGAAAACACTCAGACTTATTGCCGCTCACTCGTCTAAACCTTATATTGTTAGTCAGGCTGCTTGGGCTATTTAGAGGAAATAAGGTGGAAGAAATAAACAAACAACATGTTGAGCCGTTTTCATTTCAGCTAAAGGTGAAATTCAACTTTTTACTATGGATGATGTAACAAAAATTTAATTTGATTTACTTTACTTCTATCATAAACTAACAAAAAGTGAGAGCTACAAAACTAACCATTTCTAAATAACAACTAATTACATGTGACCTTGCTTAAGTAATCCATAACTAAAAATAAACCCACCCACAAAAATCACTGCCAACATCAGTTTAAATATTATTCCATTAGTCCTTAAATCATATTGTTTTTCCTTTTAACGTTTTTCAAATTAATTAATAGTCAAATAAGTTTTCAATATATCATTCAGACCACCTTATAATTTACTCCTTGAATTCCTTCACTGTAGTTTGTGGTTTTTCAAACCACCAAACCTTTATTCTGGAACTCAGATATGGAACAATGCATAAAAAATATGTTTATAGTTCTAAAACACCTTTTCTTCATTTTGAAGTTCAATCATTTTACAAATTTGTTATTTTAGAAACAGAAAGGTTTAATTGCCATATGTGCAAGAAATGTATAAATTTCCAGCTAAGCTTACAATTTAAAATAACTCTTAAATATTAACTTCAGGCATTTTTTCAACTAAGAATCCATCTAGAAATTTCAGAGAACATTCTTCTTTTGTTTATCACAAAAAAATCTGTTTTTTAAATAAATGTTCATAATAATGGGCTACACAGTGGTGCAGTGGTTAGCACTGTTGCCTTGCAGCAAGAAGGTTCTGGGTTCAAATCCTGATCTGGGGTCTTTCTGCATGGAGTTTGCATGTTCTCCCTGTGCATGTGTGGGTTCTCTCCGGCTGCTCCAGCTTCCCCCCACAGTTCAAAAAAGTGATTGTTACGTTCACTGGTCTTTCTAAATTGCCCTTAGGTGTGAATGTGTGTGTGTTTGGTTGTTTGTCCTGTGTGTCTCTATGTTGCCCTGCGATGAACTTGCAGCCTGTCCAGGGTGTGCCCCTCCTGCCTGCCCGGAGACCACTGGAGATAGGCAACAGCCCCCCTGCGACCCTGCGAGGACAAGCATGGATGTTCATAATAATAACCCACTTCTGCAGATTAGATATCGACTTCTTGTAATATTTACACTTTCATACCCAGAACAAACATATGTGTGTCATCTGCAAAAGAAACTAAAGCATTTTACACACTCTGCAAATATCAACAAGATAAATAGTCGGGGACCCCACATCAAACCTTGAGGGATTCCAGAGTTAATTTGTTCAAACCGTTAATTTGTTCAAATTGAAAATGAAATAACACAAAAAGTGAGGGAAGTCCATGTTACCAGAAATGTGATTTCCATTGTTTTAATGCTTTTACTCACTTAAAGTGAGTTTACAAGAACTGAGTCCCAGTTTATGTTGTATTATGTACAGTAGACTTTGTTTTTAGTTTCAGAGCAAAGCAGGATCAGTGTGTGTGTGTGTGTGTGTGTGTGTGTGTGTGTGTGTGTGTGTGTGTGTGTGTGTCTGTCTTCTAATTTATAAGTTTATTCATTTGTCCACATTTGTTGTATTTAGAAATGGCAGATTCTTGTAACTTGCAGTACTCTTTAACATGCATTTTACATTTCACAGAGAACTTAACAAGCTGTGTCCTGCAGAGGGAGTCCTACACAACGCTATGAAACCCATCAAGTCCCAGCAATCCACAGCGTCCCACTCCAGTTGAACTCTTGTTTTGCCGAGTGTCTCACTTCTACAGGTCAACCACAAAAAATACTGCAAACTACAAGCTAGGACGCATTGCTTGGCTAAATAGCTAAAACATTTTGCAGCAAATTTCTAAAGTACATTCCTAATTAAAGCTCATTAATACAACCACATTGGTTACAATTCACACACCTGGTGACTTTATTCCCTTGTCCAAGAAAACTTTAAAAGACCTCAATTTTCCACAGAGTTCACCTCAGAGCATCTTTTAAAACATTGGGTTGGGTTTAAGGTGATGTAAACACAAATCCATTTCTGTGGCCAGGACACCAGGGTTCTTCTGGAAAGGGAGCAGCCGCCCAGCATTACAACAAAAAGGCCACACAGACAGTGGTGGTCAGAAGATCTCTGTGGATCCATGGATAGATGGATGGATAAAGGAAACAAAGAAAGAGTCTAGCAACACAGATAAACCAAAAATATTAGTTTGTAATTGCATCAACTTGCCAATCCAGCAAACAGGAAAATACGTGCTTTTTATTAAGTTTTTGAGCTTTTGCACAAAGCCGTTCCATTACAGAAGTAAAAAGATGTGAGTGGAAAACTATGTGGAGTGCTGGAGAGGAAGAAAGGAGCCAGATCACTGTGGTAAAGTCACCCTGACACAGAGACACAGAGCAGACAAAGAGCTCCCCCTCGTAAACTGAGGAGTGAGTCTTCAGCGTTCTGGCACAAACAGACGGAGAGTGACACTGACACAGATACATTCACCCACACTCAAGGCATGAGTTAAAGCATTAAAACATGAGTCAGGGAGGGGAATTTAATCTGTGAGCTTGTTTTATCAGGAGTAGGATTTAGTGGCAGGGATCGATCAGACTGCAGACAGCCAAAGGGCAGGCGTCACCCACACACTCCTTTCATTGAGTCTTGGCCCACCCAATTTACTCCATCAATCAATTGACTGGGTGCCAAAAACTCTCTTCCCTAATCCAACAATGTCCTTTCCACCCCAAACACACAAACATATCAACAGCCTGGGCTCACTTGCACTGTTGACCACCTCTCCAAAGAGCAAAGGTGAATTTGGGGTGTTTGGGGCCTCACCGAACCACGCTGTCACCCAATCATACACACGCTTGAGATAAATGTAATTAATAAGAGCTTCCTGAAGCAAAGCCTGTTGATCACTCTTGCAACAGCTTCTGCATACTTAACGTTTTATCACCTTTGCAAAAATGTGGGAGCTGAAGTTAAAAAAGGATGACTGGATCATTTTAGTTAGTATGAACATGATAAATCTGGTTTTAAAAGCTCTCATGGAGATGTGCTGCTTGGTTTAAAGCCGTTTGCACTTTTCTGAGTATTTCAGCGCAGACAAAACAAGACTAGGTAGTGTGAGAGCCAGGGTCTGGGAGAAAAATAGGAGAACAACAATAACAGGTTAGCTACTCAGTGGGGGTCCACAAGGTTCAAGGGGGGTGATAATCTGACTGATTATGCTCCAGCGAGTGCTTTTTTGTGTCTTTTGCATTAAAATTTCCAGGACTCTACCACTGCCACCAGTTGTTTGAACAGGTTTTTATTGGAAGCTGAAAACGCTTCCAGCTTGCAGCAGACTCACGATGACTAACCAGCCACAAAAGCGTCATCAGATTCCCAAGCGGATAACTGCAACCTTTATTAAGAAACGTTAACAATGACATCGTCTTTAAACACAGATGTCATCTCTTGATGGGGCAAAAGATGTAATCTCATAGAAATAAAGAAAAAAAAATCTACCAGAAACAAATGGAGCGAAAGCCTTTCTAGATGTAGGGGATGATAGGACGATGATGAAATAGTTACACTGCTGCAGAATATTTGTTTGTCTGGACTAAATCAAGGTAAGACATGTGGACTTATCCTCTGCCTGGTTCTAAATCCCAGCTTGTGGAGTTTTTCCAGCCTGTTCGGGTGCAGTGTGACGCATTTGAAACAGCCATGAAAATGATTGCAGCTTTTATTTTAGTGGTGCAATGCGAGGATTCTCTCCACAGTCTGGAGCCACATGTTGGCCACCAGCAGAATCAGCTTTCTGAAACAGTGACGCGGCTCGTGTTGTCGTCTCATAGTGATTCCTGGATTCTTTTTCATGAATTTCCTGTTGATGCTTTAGACTGTTTTATGACTCTTAGTTTTACTCTGTTAGTATGTTGTTTAACGGCTCAAGAAGCTGATCCAGGATCTGGCATTAATTTGAATTGTATAGAGAGGACTCAGCTGAGTTACTGATAAACAACCTGGAAAATGCAGGCAGCAAGTGTTTTTTAATCGCTAATCTGCAGCACTGCAGTATTTTCTTTTGATCAAATTAAGCTAACTGCCAATGGGCAGTTCTCCCTAAAATAGGGAGACAATATTTTATAATCTGATGATTTGGTATGGTCCTACATGTCAGCTCTTAAAGTTTTCTCTCTTGCAGAGTAGTTACAGCTTTCTTATGTGAACTGTTTTCCCATAACACACTTAGAGAAGACCCAACTAGGCTACTTATGGAGGAATTTTACTCCCGTTTTAAGATCACCACTCAAACTCATTTCATTATTATGTTTTGATGTTAAAATTCATCATTCAGAAGGAAAAAAAAGGTTGTCCTTAAAATCATGATTTTGGACAAATTTGCTGATCATATTATGATAAATGATAAATGACCTGCACTTGTATAGCGACTTTCAGATTCAGAGGGATCCAAAGCGCTTTACACTACAGTGTATCATTCATTCATTCATTCATTCATTCATTCATTCATTCATTCATTCATTCATTCACAAACATTCACACACTGATGGTGATGAGCTGCAATGTAGCCACAGCTGCCCTGGGGCGCACTGACAGAGAGGAGGGACTTGAAGAAAAGGAGGTAAACATGATATATTCTGGCAAAGTTCAACATAAGAATCAATTCATGTCAATAACTTTTTATAAAATATTAAAGGTTTGGTTCACTTGTTTTATCAGTACATTTGCAGTGTAGAAATGAATACCTTGTAAGTTGTTCTCCGAGGGGAAAAATATACGGATGCACCATTTCTGGGATCTAAAAGTTGCCCACATCACAGCTGAGCGTGAGACGGCAGGTTTTGGAGTCTTATTCTTGGCATTTGGTCGTGTAACCTTCTCAGTGGCCTAGTGGTAGAGTGTCTGCCCTGGGACTGGAGGATCAGGGTTCAAAATCCTGGTTGGGTCATACCAAAGACTTACAGCATGGATCATTTATCTCCACAAACAACACAAGCCTGGAGGAGCTTCTGCTGTGTGGTGAAGTTGCTAATGCTAACGGTTACTATCCTAGACGTTCTCTGCTGTTTCCTTAACGCTAAACCGTCAACAACCTTCCCCCATTATGAGTCAAGATGGGTGAATAGATTTTCAGTGAGCCACACCTTTATTAAAAATGTTGAACATTTAAAGGGGCACCACTTCAATTCTAAACTGAAATAAAAACAGTGAACTCTGAAGTGATTTATTTTTTTTTAGTAATGTTTCATGTAATGATAAAACACCTTAGAGGGCAGAATTGTGGAGTCATTCGTTCTTTTGTTTCACACCATGGATTTCAGTGTAAATCTGATTTTTCTGGTCAAAATTTAAAATTTCTGTTTGTGCTGTTATTTCGGTTTTCTTCTGTCATCCAAAAACACGCTCTTAGGGTATTTTTTAAACTAACACCTAGAACCAGTGTGACACTGAAACTATGTCCAAGCTCCTCCTCAGATTCAGGCGTTTCTTGTCTGATAAATAAATGACTGCTCATACCTTCTGTGCTGTGCTCTCAGTCCGCTCATACCTTCATGCAAACCAGATGTTCAGCAGCCTGCAAGCGCAGTGATTTAATGTATGTTAGAGTACCGTAACAGACAACCAGAGGCACATACGTAAACATGTCACCAGTAAATGTAATAGATAGCTGCTCATCCTTTTTTAAATTCTGTTAATTCATTCTCTTTATTCGGGTTTGTAAGTTTTACTAGATTCTTTTGCTGCGACAGCTTTTTATTTTCCTGTCCGTCATCATCCCTCCCATTCAATCATCAGAGCAGCCGGTTTTAGCCCCTCAGGACTCATTTCTTTCACAATGACAAACAGATTTTGAATGAAGGTGATGGTTAACGCTAGTTGGCTAATGAGGAAATCAATTGATCTTCAGATGTAGCACTACTAGTTGACAGGGGACAATCATTTTTGGGGGTTTTGGTGATTGAGAAACCCACCTGGAAAACATATTTATCCACATGGCTTGTTTGACATCCTTCAGCAGTTGTGTATCAATGTTGTAAACACGGTGAAGCTGCTAACTATTGCTAATGATATATCCACAGTTTACAGACTTATCCATCATTGGCTGATGATACCTTCTGGTTTTGGATAGTGAAAAGAGAGTTAGGACCGATTCCATATGTGGGACTCAAAGTTAGCAGAAAACTCGTGTGTGTGTGTGTGTGTGTGTGTGTGTGTGTGTGTGTGTGTGTGTGTGTGTGTAGGTAGTGGTTAAAGGGTGGGAGATCGGTCACCATCAGGCCTCCATGACTGCCATTCCATGTGTGCCAATGGACATGCTGTCTTGTTTCATGTGGTTTCTAAAAATACAGATTTCTGGACACGGATTCACCCCCAGCACCACCTCCGCCCTGTGAAAGCATGCAGCTCAACACTGCAGAAACAGTGCGAAAGCAGAGGCCGCGTCAACGCGAACGCCATTGCCTGTGACCCGTACCTGGTTCTGTGGGTTTTACAGACAGCTTCACACCGTCACGTCACACTTTGCCACACTGAAGGCCTCTGAACACTGACTCTTTGTACAGACAGGGGAGTGCAAGGAAAGGACTTTCTGCAACACACCACATCCATCTTTAAGAGCATCTCCACTTCTTGAATAATGCATTCAATCCAAATATGCTTTGACTTCTACCTGTTTTAGTCAACTCTTCGTTCAAAGAATAAAAAGAAAAAAAATCATGTTAATGCATACTCATGTTTCCTTTTCTTAGATGTAAACCCACATCATTTGGTTTCAGATAAAAATAATATTCTACGTATATTTATATCAAAATGCAAACATGATTGAAGGGGAATTAGAACATAAACAAAAGGTTGTCAACTAACTGCATATTAACCACATGCGAACAACTTATCTTGTATCGTGTATTTTATTTTTATTTTTAAGATTTGTAAAGTTGTCAGCATTAAATGACCACAGGGTGAAAACCCCTGGCCCCCATACAGCCATTTCAGTTCAAATCAGGTGCACAAGTCATTATTAATATGCTAAAGTATTTATATACTTTATTTTCTTAGATATGTTTGTAAAGATTTGTTTTTCTGTCCATCTGATTTGCTTGCCTGCTTCACATAAACGCTGGTTTGTTTTGCAGGACATATCATTGTTTGTGTGGACATCCCCAGAAGATGATTCTGATCAATGCACCAGTGTAGGCCAAACAAGACCCATCTGGAAGCTATTGGGCAGAAGCTGGAGCCCTGCAGCTACTAGAGCTTCTGCCCACTTTATCCTCTTTTCAGAGGGCAAAAGCTCGTCTGTCTCTCCTCTCATTTTTCTGTCTGCTCACACGTCTTTGCTCCTCTCAAGTGCACGTAAAGAAATCCGGGTCAGTAAAGTGAATAAACTCTCAGAGAGACAAGAAGAACTGGGCTCCACATACAAAGAATGACTGACACGACACACACCAACTTTCATCCCTGTTATTGGCAGCATCTTTTCCAATCTGACCCCAGAGGGAAGTGGTGGAGATTCTTATCATTACAGCCCCCGAGACACTGAGCTGATTGTGTGTGTGTGTGTGTGTGTGTGTGTGTGTGTGTGTGTGTGTGTGTGTGTGTGTGTGTGTGTGTGTGTGTGTGTTTGTATGTCTAGTTATGTTAGTGTGTGTGTTGAGGGCAAGCTGTGTCCCAGGAGAGAGGTGGATATGGAGGAGCCCCGAGGCCACAGGAAATCCACAGAGACAGACAGACTGAGAGAGTGAAGCCTGTCAGAGGATCAGAGGAGACGGTGATGCAGGAAAGCCCACGGATGACTTTCGACGAGGAGAGCTAGCTGTTGGAGGTGCAGATTTTCTGAATCTTTAACGCAGAGATTTCGTTCATTATTATTTAACATTTGGTTTTTATAGTCTAATGCATTGAAATCAGTTGATGTTTGGGGTCAGCCACCCCAGCTGCTCTTATGTGACTCAGTCAGAGCAACACGTACAGGGAAAACTCATCTGCTTCTCTCCACTCAGACCCAGTTTTGGGTGTCCAGCTATTTAAATCTATTGAAACTTTATTGAGCAAATCAGCCGCCACATGCATGTTTCCAGTTGTAAAAGACAAC
Source organism: Nothobranchius furzeri (assembly GCF_043380555.1). Lineage (NCBI taxonomy): Eukaryota > Metazoa > Chordata > Actinopteri > Cyprinodontiformes > Nothobranchiidae > Nothobranchius > Nothobranchius furzeri. The sequence continues at coordinate 57,343,163 of NC_091749.1, forward strand.
CCATCCACGGCCCTTCAATGTGTGTCTGTGGGACACTGACTCCCCACACACCCTGTGCTCTCTTTCTTCGAGTAGGTTTTTTTTTTCCCCCTTTCATTTTGGCATATTGTGATTTCATTCAGGCTGCTCCTGTGGCCTTTAACAGTTCACTTACATTTGCAGCGTAGAACCTTCATGGGGCTGAACTCTGGTTTTAGAAGACCACCCACACATTCGTCTGATGTCTCATTTGCTCCCGTTCTCTACATCGTTTTATGAGTGCACACACACGGTCCAATCAGAATGATGATTATTCTTGCATTAATCCTATATGATCCTTTTCATAAAAGTAAAGTGATCATTTTTGAGGGTAAAAATGTTTTAAATGTGCATCTTTCTCCTCAAGTAGATGTAATATTCATCAGGCATATCTCCACATTGAACAACAAATTATATGAAACTAAGATATCAGTGCTTAGTTTTTGTCTAATCATACGACATAATATGGACAAAAATGCAAACAATGACACATCAACAACTTTTATAATGAGTTGCTGGAGAAGTTTTATCTTTGGAAAAAGATAAAAACCAAGTGAATTTGTTTGAATATATCTAGTTAATTATTAGAGTATTTATCATGAAAGTTATAAATGGTTGAGGAATGAAGCTAACTTTTTTAAATAAGCTACCGCAGTTACCTAGAATAGTTTTAAAAAGACTCAAAAACATCAAAACTGGAAAGCACATCAATATCTAAAGTAATTTTTAATGGTGTGGTTGACTGGAAAAACATTTTTAAATGTTTTTTTGGATTATATTTGATTTCAAGCAGGCTGAAAATGAAAACTGTCTCCTACACCTACAGTATCTCTTGCCTGAGCTTCTGATAGAAAAGAAATGGTGAAACTCTAGGATTTGAAAATCTTGACAGATCTACGTCACATTGTAAATTAGCTTTCATGGGCTCACCCATCTTGACCAAGCCCCCATAATTCTGCAACAAACATGAAGCCAAAAAGGAAATGGCAAAAATTGCAGTCCCACCCTCATTCGCTACGGTCTGGCAGCAGAAGAGAGTATATCCTCATTGACTCCCATGTTAAAAACACCAATTTCACAGCAGAAATAAACATGTTTACAGCCTGGTTCAAACACTATTTTAGTTGTCGTCGTTGTCGTCTTCCTCCGCTTATCCGGGTCCGGGTCGCGGGAGCAACATACCAACTAGGGAGCTCCAGACCGTCCTCTCCCCAGCCACCTCCACCAGCTCCTCTGGCAGGACCCCAAGGCGTTCCTGGACCAGATTGGAGATGTAACCTCTCCAACGTGTCCTGGGTCGACCCGGGGGCCTCCTGCCGGCAGGACATGCCCGAAACACCTCCCCAGGGAGGCGTCCGGGAGGCATCCTGACCAGATGCCCAAACCACCTCAAATGACTCCTTTCGATCCGGAGGAGCAGCGGTTCTACTCCGAGTCCCTCCCGAATGTCCAAGCTCCTCACCCTATCTCTAAGGCTGAGCCTGGCCACCCTACGGAGGAAACTCATTTTGGCCGCTTGTATCCGCGATCTCATTCTCGTTACCCAAAGCTCATGACCATAGGTGATGATTGGGACGCAGATCGACCGGTAAATCGAGAGCCTGGCTTTCTGGCTCAGCTCCCTCGTCACCATGACAGATCGGCTCAACGTCCGCATCACTGCAGACGCCGAACCGATCCGCCTGTCGATGTCCCGATCCCTCCTACCCTCACTCGTGAACAAGACCCCGAGATATTTAAACTCCTCCACTTGAGGTAGGACCTCTCTCCTGACCCAGAGTTGGCAAGCCACCCTTTTCCAGTCGAGAACCATGGTCTCAGATTTGGAGGTGCTGATCCTCATCCCAGCTGCTTCACACTCGGCCGCAAACCTACCCAGCAAGAGCTGAAGATCAGAGCTGGATGAAGCTAGGAGGACCACATCATCTGCAAAAAGCAGAGACGAGATTCTCCTTCCAACAAACTCGACACACTCCACACCACGGCTGCACCTAGAAATTCTGTCCATAAAGGTAATGAAGAGAACTGGTGACAAAGGGCAGCCCTGGCGGAGTCCTACCCTCACCGGGAACAGGTCCGACTTACTACCGGCTATGCGTACCAAACTCTGGTAAAGGGACTGAATGGCCCTTAACAGAAAGCCACCCACCCCATACTCCTGGAGCGTCTCCCACAGGGTGCCCCTGGGGACACGGCGATAAGCCTTCTCCAAATCCACAAAACACATGTGGATTGATTGGGCAAACTCCCTTGCCCCCTCCATCACCCTTGCAAGGGTATAGAGCTGGTCCACAGTTCCACGGCCAGGACAAAAACCATATTGCTCCTCCTCAATCTGAGATTCAAATATCGATCTGACCCTCCTCTCCAGTACCTTGGAGAAGACCTTTCCAGGGAGGCTCAGGAGTGTGATCCCCCTATAGTCGGAACACACCCTCAGGTCACCCTTCTTAAAGATGGGGACCACAACCCCGGTGTGCCACTCCATAGCAACTGCCCCCGATGACCACGCAATGTTGCAGAGACGTGTCAACCACGACAGCCCTACAACATCCATAGCCAAAAATAGTCTCTCCTCCTTGAACCGTCACCTTATCATGGTGGAGGAGTTTGAGTGCCCTAATGATCCTAGGAGGTACGTTGTCTGGGGCACTTTGTGTCCCTGGTAGGGTCTCCCATCACAAATTGGTCTTAAGTGAAGGGTGAGACAAAGAACAGTTCAGAGGATCTTTCATGGATATACAATCAAAGAGTTGGAGTACCCGGCCCGGAGGGTTATGGGGGTCCCACCCTGAATCAAGGCCTGGGGTTGGGGCCCGTGAGCGAGCGCCTGATGGCCGGGCTTTCGCCCATGGGGCCTGGCCGGGCCCAGCCTGAACCGGATACATGGGCTCATCCAACTGTGAACCCACCACCCGCAGAAGGAACATGAAGGATCCGGTGCAGTGTGGATCGGGTGGCAGACTGAGGCGGGAGCCTTGGCGGTCCGATCTCCGGACAAGCAAACTGGTTTTTGGGACATGGAACGTCACCTCGCTGGCGGGGAAGGAGTAGGAGCTTTGGCAGAGGTTGAGCGGTATCGGCTAGACATAGTCAGACTCACCTTGACACATAGCATTGGCTCTGGAACCCATGTCCTTGAGAGGGGTTGGACACTCTCCTTTGCTGGAGTTGCTCGGGGTGGGAGGCGAAGGGCTGGGGTTGGCTTTTTGTTAGCCCCTAGACTCTCTGCCTGTGTGTTGGGGTTTACCCCAGGGGATGAGAGGGTAGCTTCCCTGTGCCTTCGGGTTGAACGGGTCCTGACAGTTGTTTGTGCTTATGGGCCAAATACACCCACCCTTTTGGAGTCCCTGGGACGAGTGCTAGATAGTGCTCCATCAGGGGACTCCGTTGTCCTGCTGGGGGACTTCAATGCTCACGTGGGCAATGACAGCATGACCTGGAGGGGTGTGATTGGGAGGAACGGCCTGCCTGATTTGAACTTGAGTGGTGTTTCGTTATTGGACTTCTGTGCAAGCTGCAGTTTGGCCATAATGAACACCATGTTCGAACATAAGGATGCCCATCGTTACACTTGCTACCAGGGCAGCCTAGGTCGCAGGTCGATGATAGACTTTGTAGTCATATCATCTGACCTGCGGCCGTATGTTTTGGACACCCGAGTGAAGAGAGGAGCGGAGCTGTCAACTGATCACCACCTGGTGGTGAGTTGGATCAGATGGCTGGGGAAGATGCCGCGTAGACCTGGCAGACCCAAACACATAGTGAGGGTCTGCTGGGAATGCCTGGCAGAAGAACCTGTCAAGACGGTCTTCAACTCCCACCTCCGGCAGAGCTTTGACCGCGTCCCGAGAGCAGTGCCCCCCCCCCCCCCCCCCCCCCCCCCCCCCCCCCCCCCGATGTCCTGTCTGGCTGTGAAATCAAACAGAATTGATGTCTGAATGCTGGTGACAAGCCTTACAGATTCACTCTCAGGTGGAGCATGAAAGCGTCTGCTTTTAATGTCACGCCTGATACTTAAAACTTTATTGTTATTGTTTTTGAATGCTTTGTAATTCCAACCAGACATGGAGTCAGAGGTGAAAGAGAAAGGAAAAGACAAGGGGGGGGGGGGGCACAAAAATAAACAATAATGAACAAGAGTCTGCTTCTAGACCTGTAGAAAGAGAAAGAATAGAAAAAAATGGGACACACAACAATAAATCAGGAGCAAGCTATCACTGCATTAGCCTGATGATGAAATATATAATCAACATTGTTTAACTGAACAATCACACAATAATAAATCATAGTGCATTTAATGAGGCAATGACAGCCTTAAGACATGTGTTGAACGTGCCCAAGCCCATATGTTTGAGAGCATCATGTGAGCACCTGTGTGTGTACACGCGCTTGTTTATGTAAGGTTTTTCTATTAAAGCATCCAATAGAGAGTGTGAGGGACCACAGATCTGCCCCCCAAAGATGTGTAGGAGACGGAGGGAGCTCCAAGTCCCAGAGATCCAGGCGCTGCCCCAGAACACAGGAACCCCAAGGAGACTGCAACCAGAAAGGCCCCTGCCCCCCTCGAGAGGCACAGAGGATCGCCCCGGGGGGCCACAACCAGCAGCCGGCAGAGTCCCGGGAGATATCAGCGGCAAGCCCACAGGCCCGCCCGCAGCCTCCCTCCCCCTAGCCGGTCGAGTATGGGGCCCAGCGACCCGGGACTCAGGGTTAACCACCCCCGCCGGGGACCCAGCAGAGCCCAGGGACCCAGACCCCACCAGACAGCCACAGGGATTGATCAAGCAGACGCCAAAAATCTTAAACCCCCTGACCCGGGAGCCACGAACACTCAGGCAGATCAAGACACCACACTCCCACCAGGTGTGGCAGGGGGAGGGGAGACGAAGATCCATATCATTTAAAGAAGTCCCAGGAGAAGAGAGGAGTCAAAGGCCCCACCTGACATATACAGTCATACACAAACACAGTCACAGTGTAGGTCGGGTTTTCACAGCATCTGTCTGCATTCCTTCGTGGGGGTTTGTTGCAAGCCTCTCAAGGCTGTTATGGCATCAGATTTGGATAACAAGACTTTGTTTGGGTCAGGCTGAGATAATTTTCCTCTCTGCTTTCAGTCTTTAAACTGATCATTCCAGTCCTTCAGTGAAGCCAATTTGGGTTTTTAAACTTGTCCATACCATCCGGTGACCCTCTCCGAGATGACATCCATTTTGCGCAGTAATACCGGTATCGCAGCTAGAACATTGTTCAGCTTATGATTCACCTCGAGTAACGTCCCAGTCTGTGCGGTCTCCACATGGACGGTGCTTTCCGTGGGTGCGGGTCTCCCTCCAATCACTCCCGTCTTCCCAAATTTCCAGAAAACCAGATATCCTCCCACACCAATCAGGAGAAATCCAATGATCATCAGGCCAAATATCCACACATCTTCGACATCCTCAGTGGACAGCTGGGAGAGGCATATAATCTTCCATTCCCTCCAGGAATCCAATATATACCCCGCCAGGTGTGTCCCCTGTTGACATGTGGGAGCCCCCTGCTTCGTTCTCATTGTTGAAAAAAATCTTATCAATCGTGTTGAATGACCAATTTATCAAATCCATGGTTAAAAATAGGGTTTTTCAGAAGAAATGCAGAGAAGCACTCTGTGGGCAGACATGACAAAGTGCCTTGGGAAAAAAAGATAAGGGAGCAAAAAGAGAAGCATCTGTACTCTGCGAGCGCCAGGAAGAAAAATGGTTGAAGCCATGGAGAAAGACTATCGATCGGCTCCAAAGAGGTTCTGGCAAACTGTCCGGCGCCTCAGGGGAGGAAGGCAGCAACTTGCTCTCACTGTTTACAGTGGGGATGAGGAGCTGCTGACGTGAACTGGGGCTATAGTCGGACGGTGGAAGGAATACTGTGAGGAGCTCCTCAATCCCACCTACTTCCGAGGAAGAACCAGAGCCGGGAGACCTGGGGATGGACTGTCCAATCTCGGGGGCAGAAGTTGCTGAGGTAGTCAAACAACTACACAGCGACGGAGCCCCGGGGGCAGGTGAGATTTGTCCCGGGGTATCTCAAGGCTATGGATGTTGTAGGGCTGTCGTGGTTGACACGTCTCTGCAACGTTGCGTGGTCATCGGGGGCAGTTCCTGTGGAGTGACTATTTTAGGTTTAATACATCTAGTTTACATTAATGACAACTCTGAGGGGGGTGAATTTTTTTTGTAACTCTTCTGTTCAAGAGGGATTTAATGCTTAAAAATCAGAATAATTAATGAGCATCCACGACTTCAGAGCTAGCTCCAGAGAAAGGCCTCAGCCTCACGATAATAAATGTTCGGCCATTACGACTTTCCCTCTTGTGTTTGGATGTTAATCATTGAAGTAGTTGGACAAAAGGGTAAACTATGGTTACTAACAGACCAATAAAGCAGTTTCTGCTTCTTTTTATCAGTAAGTAATTTTATATTTCTGTAATTTATTTTGCTGGTTGAATGGGGGATGTGCTGTCATTTAACTGTTTGGTTAAACGTGTTTGTGGGGCTGCATAAGAACCGTGAGCAGGTGCCCAGGTTCAACTTTGCACAACAGTTAGTTCAACCTCCACAACATGTAGTCGTTTTGGCACAACCTAGTGGTGGTTTCATGTTCATTTCAGCCTGAAATATCTCGGGGCCTTTGGACATGAAGCAGTTGAGCAAGTACAAATGTCTAAAGAATGGTCACTTTTGACTTGCTATTCATCGCTATCTCCTTGCTTTTATCATAAATGTCACAATTATTTATACTTGTACCGGCTGAATAGTCATTGTCCTTACAACTAATAGTCTTCAATTCATTGCTTGTGCCATTGCACTCAAAACTGAACATCTTGTCAAACAGTTTGTACACCCATTTTGAAAACCCTATTTTTAAGGAGTTTCCATGGAAATCTCCATAAATTACTTTTCTCAGGTGAACCTTATCTCAACTAATGAAAACTGGTGTGTGTCCTGGTGACAATCGGACAATGTATGTAATGGTTTGGGATAAGGTTAGCTTCCATCACTCTGCTGTAGTCAGGCAGTGGTTTGCAGCACACGACAGGATGCTTATGGAGCTTCTTCCTCCTTACACTCCATTTCTAAATCCAACTGAGGAGTTTTTCTCTTCCTGGAGGTGGAAGGTATATGACAGGCATCCACATACCCAAATGGCCCTGCTAGCAGCTATGGATGCAGCTTGTGATGACATCACAGCAGAGTCCTGCAGAGGGTGGATTCGACACTCCAGAAGATACTTTCCCCGATGCATCGATAGAGCTGACATTTGCTGTGATGTTGATGAAAATATGTGGGCAGACAGACGGGAGCGTCTAGATATCAATGATTGATATGCAGCAGTGTCTGTTCAGTTTTTTTTGTGTTTTGTTTCATAACTACTGCAGTAAGGTTTACTGTCTAAGTGAGTTTATGTTTGATGTAAAATGTTTGTTTTACTGTATTTCCCCAGTTGCACAATGCTGTGAACAGTTTCAGTTAAATATTATCAAGAGTGCATATGAAGTGTCTTGGTTTTCCTTTACAATTTTTTCAACATGCCATGCATGCTGTCCAGACTTGACATGTCATTGGGAAGCACCTACAAAGAAACCAGTCACAATGAGAACACGTTCAAACCATTTGATTTTGTGACCAAAGGTGCTGGTGTAATGACTTGTAATTGTGACAGCCCTGACACTTTGATATAAGTACTTGCTTTTGATCAGTGGTGGGCAGTCAGGGCCAGCAAAGCCTTCTCTGCTGGCCTAAACATACTCAAAAGCGTAAATGTATTTTTTTTCCTTTGGTAATTATTTTTAAATAAAAAAAATGTTTACTGGTCTATTTTCTTTATATCCTATTATACCCACTTGGCTGCGCTGCTTCCAGTGTTAAAATGCCAAGGCTGGGTGTTATCCAATCAGATTTAAGCTAGCTTGTGTTTTCAGGCAGATTAAGTCTGCCCTAGGCCTTCAGAATCAATCGAGAAGCCCACTGTCCGCTGTAAGTGAACAGAGACGAGCCAGTTGCGATAGCCAATCAGCTCACGAGTCAGCTTGGCCCGGGCCAGCTAGCTGGCCTCACGCAAAAGTTGACATGAACGCATCCTGTGATTGGATAAGCAGTAGTTAGAACTTTTCTAGCGGCATGAAGCAAAATATCAAAACTAAACACGGAGATCTATAGGCAGCTATCGGTGTGTTTTTGAACACATGATGGCTGAAAGAGGAGAAGGGACCGACTTGGTGGCAGATTTACTTGCCACACCATTTTCAAGACGGACCTTTCAAGAAAAAATGGATCTTGTGAGAACAGGTCGTCTGACTCCAATGCTAGCTGGCTTGTCCCAGCAGGAGAAAGGATTTGTTCGTCATTTTCAGGCAAGCAACTATGAACGGTACCCATGGCTAACAGCTTCAGAGAACCGCTGCAGGTTATTCTGCTGGGAATACCTGTTGCTCGCATCAGATCGATTTGGTAGCATTAAAGCGCGTTAAAACGTACGCCAGAAACACGACCGGACAGACACGTCTTTCAGCATTAGCCTCCATGTCCATAGAAAAGGACCTACTCATGGACCTGAAGCGCACAGATAAACTGTACAGAGCCACTGAGGTTTTCCTGAGGAAAGAAAGAAGGATGGATTTTATTTTCTAACGAGAAGGAGAGGAGGAGATCCATGCTGGACATTTATGTTGGTGAGTAGAAACATTTTATTAGTATTTTTTTAATGTTTTGTCATTTTATTTTGTTAATAATCAATAAATGGTAACGAAATAAAATGGCAAATTGAAATTATTCTGTGTTCTGTTTCTATGCAATTTATATTGTGTATAACGTGGTGTGTGCAGCTGCGCCAACATGTTCGCGGTACAATTTTCTCCAAAACAAATGCAAATAATGTGTTTGCTTTACTTATTTATTTTATTGTCTCATCTCTTAAACCCGTCTTTCTTTTCTGAGATTTGACGGTATCCGTGGTCAGCTTCCTACTCTCAACTGGGAATGCGAGTTTGATTTTAAAGACTCTGGAAGTTATGTGTCTTGACCAGCCACTGGTGTTTGTGTGTGTGTGTGTGTGTGTGTGTGTGTGTGTGTGTGTGTGTGTGTGTGTGTGTGTGTGTGTGTGTGTGTGTGTGTGTGTGTGTGTGTGTGTGGTTTCTCCAGCTGTGATGTCCTATTGATGGTATTTTAAGGTGTATTAAATTAGATTGGACTGAATAGGAAATCACTGAAGGCCCAGGGGTGGAACGCACCGCCCGCCACTGCTTTTGATGAATATATTATCTGTTTTGATTAAGGGACTTGCTTTTGAACAACTGACTTTTCTTTTTGATGAAGTGACTCACTTACAGTTTTTCTCAGTCGCTTTGGTGCGTTTCTCAGATCAGAATTAAAATTCTCATAACTATTAGTTCAACCTCCACAACATTTAGTCATTTGTGCACATCATAATAGCAATTTCTCCTTTCTCTGAACAAACTGCAAATGATTTTGGACATGTATCAGTTGCTTTCATACATTTCTCTGCTGTTTTTTGACATTTCCATTTGCTTATGTCATGTCAGTCAAAATGAATTACACTTATGGATGCTGAATAGTCACTCTCAATAAAACTAATAGTCTTACTTTCATTGCTTGAGTCATTACACACAAAATTGTTGAACTAGTTATCAAATGTCAAATATCAGTCATCTGTCAAGCAAATTCTATACCTTTCTTCATCATTTTAGTCTGGAAATGTCTCCTAAATTGAACAATTGATCACAGGTGAATTTCATCTGTCACTCTTGAGGAGGTGTAATCCAATAGAGGAGTTTTTCTCTGCCTGGAGGTGGAAAGTTTACAGTACTGTATGACCAACATCCACATGAGCAAATGGCCCTGCTAGCAGCCATGGATGCAGCATGTGACAACATCACAGCAGAGTCCTGCAGAGGATGGATTAGCTACTCCAGGAGATACTTTCCTCGCTGCATTGCGGGGGATGACATCCGTTGAGATGTAGATGAAAATATGTGGCCAGACAGGCAGGAACGTCTGGATGTGCCAGAATGATTTACTGTACCTGTATGTTACAGTACTGTGCAATAATGTATGTACTGTTATACATGTACTGTATATTGTTCACATTTGTGCACAGCTCTACCAAAAGGGTGATTTTTTGTTTACATGTATTCTACAGTAAACAAGTGACTGTAGCATATTTTCTTTTGCACAATGCTGTAGAATTACAAACACTTCTATACAGTAAAAATGTAAAACGTACGTATTCAGTGTCTCAGTTACTCCCAAAACTCCCAGAACATCTACAGTAACTTTACTGCACATTTCAAATGGCTGTACAAGTAGGGCATAGTGCTGTCTTGAGCATTTTCTGGTGTCACCAAATATTCTTGCAATGGAAAACACTGAAATTATAAACTGTCACAGTGAAAACATGACAAAGCCATTTGACTATCTTGTTCATAGAAATTGTGTCAAGACTTTTCATTTTGATGGCACCGACAGTTTCATTGACATGAATACTTGCTTTTGAGGAATGGATTATCAATTTTGAGCATGTGACGTGCTTTTGCAGGCTATCCACTAGGTTTTGCGGTTTGCACTAATTGTTTTGAGAAATGCACTAACTGCTGTGCAAATGTTAATAGTGTTCTGAGAAATGCACTAACTGCTGTGCAAATGTTAATAGTGTTCTGAGAAATGCACCAAAGCGACTGAGAAAAACTGTATCAGTTATCCACCATGTTTTGCAGTTTGCACTAATTGTTTTGAGAAAAGCCTTAATAGTGGTGCAGAGATCAATTCTCTTGTGAGAAACACACCAAAGCAACTGAGAAAAACTGTAACATGATAGATTTTTTTCTTGGCAGGAAATAATAACTGGTAATATTATGAATGACATGATATCGCCCACCCGTAGATGGAATTTTAAATCATTAGCATTAATTATAATTAAAAGTTCCCGTGTGACATGCAGCTGTAACTCTTTACTATAGATAGATAGATAGATAGATAGATAGATAGATAGATAGATAGATAGATAGATAGATAGATAGATAGATGATAGATAGATAGATAGATAGATAGATAGATAGATAGATAGATAGATAGATAGATAGATAGATAGATAGATAGATAGATAGATAGATAGATAGATAGATAGATGATAGATAGATAGATAGATAGATAGATAGATAGATAGATAGATAGATAGATAGATAGATAGATAGATAGATAGATAGATAGATAGATAGATAGATGATAGATAGATAGATAGATAGATAGATAGATAGATAGATAGATAGATAGATAGATAGATAGATAGATGATAGATAGATAGATAGATAGATAGATAGATAGATAGATAGATAGATAGATAGATAGATAGATAGATAGATAGATAGATAGATAGATAGATAGATAAATAGATAGATAGATAGATGATAGATAGATGATAGATAGATAGATAGATAGATAGATAGATAGATAGATAGATAGATAGATAGATAGATGATAGATAGATAGATAGATAGATAGATAGATAGATAGATAGATAGATAGATAGATAGATAGATAGATAGATAGATAGATAGATAGATGATAGATAGATAGATAGATAGATAGATAGATAGATAGATAGATAGATAGATAGATAGATAGATAGATAGATAGATAGATAGATAGATAGATGATAGATAGATAGATAGATAGATAGATAGATAGATAGATAGATAGATAGATAGATAGATAGATAGATAGATAGATAGATAGATAGATAGATAGATAGATAGATAGATAGATAAATAGATAGATAGATAGATGATAGATAGATGATAGATAGATAATGTGAAGAAGTTCAGGAGAGTTGGATGTTAAATTTTCCACACGAAAAGAAAATTTGTGTCAAACAAAGGTCAGTTCTCTCTGTAAAGTCAGAGGTACGGAAGAGAATTAGGGCCACTGAAAAGAGAAAAAAAGAAAAAGAGAATTCTGGCTTTTTTCCCAGAATTCTCTGTCAGAATTCCGAAATTGCAATGTAAGTGGCTCGAACCCCCCCCCCCCCCCCCCCCCGCGCACTAAACAATCGGCAAATTGTCCGCTCCCATTACCCCATCTCACTCTTTGAAATGTTCAGAAGTTGGCAGCCCTGTGTACTGATTAAACGAGTAAACCAGACGAGGTTCATTTTTTATGTAAGCACAAAGTTTAGTTCTTCAATCTCATTTTGCTGGATTGCAGTTGTTTTTTGCATGTTTCATTGCCTTCTTGATTGAAGATGAGATTTATAATCTCAAGGAGACATTCACATGGAATGATAAAGATAAAAACATGACATCAATGCTCATGTTTTAATATTTATTCTTTCCTGTTATTGTGGACTAACATTTACATCATCACAATGAGAAAATGTTGTTGGATTTTTGACAGGGCCATATTTTTGTGCACCAACAGAAGTATAAAAAAGTATCTAGAGGCTTTTGTGTTCATGGAAATACCTCAGATTTATGACAGCTTGGAATGAAAAAAAAACCCCAACAACCTTTCTTTATTCAATTTATTGTTCAAATTAAAGCATGTGGCAGGAGACAAGCACACACAAACATACATTCAGCCACCCACCAAGGATTTAAGAGCTACGGTGGATATCAGATAGATGGCAGATCCTCTAAAGCTCTAAAACGGAGCTTGCAAATTACCCTCACCTCCTCCACCAGCCTACTTTCTATCAGTCCTCCTCCTTTCTCCTGCCTCTCTCACTCCCTCTGACATGTAGGCTCTCCTGTTACTCCGTGAAGTTTTTTGCAAAGTTTACAAGACAGTTAAGTCTGGAGAAAGCCCAGGAACTGAGACAGGAAGACCAGAGTTGTTCCTGAAAAGGTTTCTCAGTGACAGTGTTTTTACTGGCAGCTGTAAGAAAAAAAGAAAACCTGTTCATGTAATGCATGGTATGCTTTTGCTTGCACATATTTATAAATACCTTTTCAACTCTTTTAACATAAATTAAGGCTGTCTTGTTGGTTTTGTTCTAATCCAACAGGAAACTTAAAAAAAAGTGCTTTTTAGCTGCTGAAAGCACACAAATTATTATTGTACAAGAAATGAGTGAATGTGTGCAATATTTAAATGAATATAATATACTTGCAGTGCTGAGTCAATTACTGACTTAAATTTAGTGAAAGTGTGTTAATAAAGACACGTTTTGTGTCTTATTTGTTTATTTTTTAGAAAATTTGAAGTTATTAAAACAAGCATTTTGCACAATGTTATTTCATATATGTATATACATATATATGCATATATATATATATATATATATATATATACACATGCATGCATATATATATATATATATATATATATATATATATATATATATATATATATATATATATATATATATATATATGCATGTGCATGTGCATGCATGTCACTGACAGAAGGAAGACAGAGAGAGAGTACCTTGTTAGGTAAACTGTTTGACATTCATGTGGAGGATGAGATAAACAGGAAACAGCGAGACCCCCCGCAGTGTCCCACAGCCACACGCCAGGGTCACAGCAAACATCCCCAGCATAAACATATCTGATACATGAACGTTTATAGTTATCGTGTCTGTCAAAAGTTCAAAGGATTGTTCAGAACTTGTCTCCGTGGAAACAAAAACAGATTTTGGGAGGTAAGTCGGACTCACAAACACTGATAGCAAGGCTTCCAAAAAATTCTGATTTGACTTTCGAAAACTTTTCAATGCATCACATTAAGACTGATTTATCCAGAAAACACTAAATGAACATCTTTAAAATGATCAATGGTTTGAAGGAATATGTCAGATTTTGCTGTTTTTTATAAATACGTCTCAATCCAATGGTATTTGAATATTACCAAAACTCATAACTTATCTCTGCAAACAGTCAATGTAGCATGGATGTGCAGATCGTGTCTATACTGAGTCTGTCTGTCCGACCACGTCTATTGGACATCCAAACTAGGTCTTTGCACAGTGGGGTAGTATTGTTGAAGCTCATTTCATTATTCATCCTAACAGCCAAACATGATGGCTGAATTAGAAATGAAAATACAGTTTCCACCCTTTAGTGATGTGGTAAATATCATCTCCAAACTAATTTTCTCTTATTTTAGTATTTGCATCGGTGACCCAGTTGTTGCAAGTTCATAAGTATGTGATATTTATTAATTTAACGCATAAGGAAAATAAGTATAAAAAAATTTAAGCATACAAAATAGCACATTGTAATCAAAAGTCAAATCTTTAGAAATTATAAAAATATTTTACATGTTTTGTTCATCAATTTTTTTTGTATATTTTGTATTTCATAAAGTTAGTGTTTGTTTTTAATTTTGTCTCATGATTTAGACTTTTTTCAAGAGCTTTGTTTTTTTTTCTTTGCCACATCGAAAAATTTGAATAAAATGTGCCTCAAAAACATTTAATTTACAGTTATTGCTGTTATTCCACACATGAATGCAGAGTAAAGATGTCGATTCAAATAAAATATTTAATCTTTTCATAGAAATCTATATTGTCTGAGCGAGGTTTTAATCTGCGGACAAAGATTGTGCGAGTTAGACACATTTTTTTGGGCATCCAATTAAACCTTGAGACAACATTTTGTGAGGGATCTGCTATCATCTGTCTGATTTTCCTGCAACAAATCAAGTTGGGAAAACTTTAAACTGCAGTTCTTGAATCTGCACCAGTCTGGCGATTAGATGAAGACTTTGAGCTGACCTCTCCTGCTCAGCTTCTCTAGATGAGAATGGCAGCTAATTTTCCTAAATAACATAATTCAGCTTGAGGGTCCCCATTCTGCTGTGATTACTGCTCTTTGTGTCGAGTGCATGAGAAAATAAAATACTACCATGACTACAAGTAAACATCTACTGTGTGGGCATGTTTGTGTGCAGTGAGTCAGAGCTGTAGGGCTGATGCAGAGAGTGGTTTGTGGACAGAAATGGACCAAATGAGAAATGAAGATTTTTCTTTACTCACCTGGGAGATGTTAATAAGCAGAGCTCTTAAAGAAAGCTGCTTCTCCTCCTTAAAAGGTCTTGTCTAAAAACGGTGGTGAAAATATATCAAACTGTTGCACAAGCAGTGAAATTCAGGTTTCCAAAACATTTCAGGAGTTTATTCTGTCAAGAATGCAATTTTTTTGAAAGATTAAAAAGAAAAGCAGCTAATGAGTGTATTAGAAAACATGTCATGTTATCTGTTACTGGTGTTATTTCTTATAAAACACATCACATTTGTTAATCTTGAAATATGTATTGCTACTGTAAAAAAAATACAATTTATGTTAACTTAACAAATGACAAATGCCTGGAATGAAAGAAAATAAATAACATTTTCATAAATAAAATACAGAGAGACTCTTGTTTGATTGACTGCGGTTTTTAAACACCATCCTGCATTATAAAAAATCATTGTCTTTAGCTTTTTTTAAAACTGTTTTACTTTAAATGTTTATTTTTTTTACTTCTGATGCTTCAAATAATGTGTCAAAACGTAAATACAGTGTTTTGAAATGTATATCAAAATTAATGAATTGTAAACCGGCTCACATATGTGACCCCAGATTATCAAGCTTATAACATGAAGTCATATTAAAATACTTTCTTAAAATATTTATAATTTCAAAAACTGAATCTTTTAGGTTTCTGTTCTTCCTCATAAGATAAAAATAACCTGAAATAAAAAAAAATACATAAACAGGAATTAATTCCCACCTGGAATATGTATTACAAAAATCAGTCCCTGCTGCACAATTAAAAAGTTGCACATGACATTATAAGAGAAAATGTTTTTATGAAAACTTCTAGATCCATCCTGACAAATGTCCACCGATCCACGTTGCTTCGACTGCTTCCAGGGTGGACGTCTGCACTTCCAGTCACCCATCAGGACCCATCGGCGTCAGACTCAGCAGCTTGTCCAAGCACAACAAGTCTTTGTTTCCACAGAATCTGACCAACTCTTTCACTGTGCTGGCAGCTCGTACATATTCTATTTAACACTGATGCAGGTTTGAGTCATCTTCATGAGTGTGTATAAGGTGTAGCGTCTCGGAAAATATCCTAAACTAAAGATGATTGGTGACTTGAGACTCATGAAGCGCAGAAAACTAATTCAGAAGATAGTTTGTAGTTTTATTGATGCTCTCGATCTTTACTTTTGCTTAACATTTAATAGTAAATCAAAAATAAACGTGAAATGATGAACAGCTCCAGAGTTAAGTGACAAGCTTTGTATCAGGTTGTCTACCTAAAGTAGCAAATGGATGGACTGTCACGGGCGATCCCTGAGGAGAAGGTCACGACTGAACACTATCAGCAGCTACAGAGTCCACAACCCCAGTGT